>NC_056738.1:283425982-283590982 GCF_019279795.1 Protopterus annectens
GACAGATGAAAAGCCACTGTAGTACTTGTGGTCTACCTTGTATGGGGGAATACTCTGCACACTTACACTGCATAACTGCTCATTGCCTTCCTTGGACCCATCCAGAGCCACTACAATGGGGAGTGGGGTGCAACAAGTATGTCACAATTTGAAATGTCTCTAGCTAACGGTGATGGCTCTGACACTCATACCGCTCAACTTCAGAGCAAGAAATCTGGACAAAGCCATACATAGAACTAGAAGTGGGACACAGGCCCAAAAATAAGGACATTTTTTAAATATTGCTCTTATAAACTTAGAAAGATAATAGAACAGTAGTAGGTCTTGCATTAGTATGAATTTTCTGAAGGGTATGAAATCTGAAACTCAAATGTCTGCCATTATTTTCTAACTTCAATCTTTAATGATTTGCCACTAATTTGCCAGAAAACCACAATTTTATGAAAAACAGACCAAAAATGTGATGCAAAAATATAAAATTGCCACACAATACAGCTGGGAACCTGTCCAAGAAGGGACACCTTTTTAATATTTACACTGTTAATTTGAGCAGCTCACAAAATAAGAGCATCTACATGCATTTCTGAAATAAAAGTAATCTATAACTCTGATCATTGCAGTTATATATTATTGTAAACTCTCCACATCTTCTTCCAAAATTGTCATTTTGTGGAGGGATTATTAGGGGGAGAGCAACATTTTGAGCCAAAATTGGGGACAGTTGAGAGGTTTGGATATTCCTAATTCTATAAAGCAATTTGCACATACCTCTCAACCTCTTAATGCAGGAAATCTAGACAAGGCCAAATATATTGGGGGAACATACAAACACTACTAAAAATAGCTCTTGTATAAACTTAAGACAGTTGATAGAATAACAGGTCTTGCTTTAGCATGCATCTTTCTGAAGGTTATGACGTTTGAAACTCAATGTCTGCCATTTAGTGACTTCATTCCTAAATGATTTGCCAGAAAACCACAAATTTTATGAGGAACAAACCAAAAATAAGAAGCAGATATCTATTCATTCTGCAAAAATCTGGACAGTTAAGAGGTATAATTCAGCCAGGGCTGTCTGAGTTTGCTGCCCTTCCTCCCTCACAAAATCATGGTCGAGTGGAGCCTCCTCCCTGCAGTCATTCCAATGTCCCATTCCTTGGTTATTTCGTCCCATTTACCATAAAAACTGTAATGTGCATACTGCTTTACTTCTGCAATGATTTGGATTTCATTTGAAAGTTTTATTTTGCATTTTACAGCACAAACCCTAATAGATATCTGCTAAACAAAGCAATGCAGTCTCAAAATGAAAATAGACTTAGCATTAAAACGTCTTTGCCCTTGAAACTCACATGCATTGAAACAGCATCGAAACCCACATTCAAAGAAAATACATTTTGCCAGTGGCAGATAAAGATTAACTTTGGGCTGTTTTCAAATCATAGGCCCCTTGAACACGAAAAATGCACGTGCTCTTTGATACACCTTCCTGATTGTATTACATTATATTCCTTGTACAATACAGTACAGTTGTTTGAGGCCATTTTAAATTTATTGTTTTGAACATTTGTCCAGTAAACAATGAAACAAAATGCATGCACCAATGACAAAACTGCCCAATTCAGAACATTTCCATCATAAAAGTCTACTCAACCTTCTACAGTCCACCAGTATGAGCAAATATGCACAATCTCTGGAGAAGTAAAAGACATCTAAATAATTCCACATTAAAGAAATCTGTAACTAATGAAGAGGTTGCTGCTAGCAAACAACTTTATATGTCATTGTTAAGTTTCAGCTACAAATAAAGTGCCTGTTGCCCTTCAGGAGTAAATTGCCTATGTTGCATTAAGAAAAATGATAAGCTAGTAATATCGCAATAGGGAATGGATGGCAAATTGATAACAGGCTCATAGTTACTAGGTATCTTCATCATAATGGACTGCAGCATCCACCCCTTTACAACACAGTACAGTATCAGCAATGCATCTACCTACTGTGGGGGTAGAACCCACAGCCTTCTGCATCAAAAGCAAGTACACTACCTATTGTGCTATTAACAATGCAAGCAGACTCAGCATAAGCAGCGCTAAAGTTTTGTTCCCCTGCAGCTCTCAGCTCCTTGTAAAATCTTCTCAACACTCAGCTGTATCTTTGAGCTTTGCTGCACAAGAAACCTGGAAAATGCCAAAATTTATTGGGGGGGACACATTTTAAACATTGCTTGTATAATGTTGGAAAGTTGCTAGAATAAAATGCTGAGTTACCACCATACATTTCACTGCCAAGTCTTGAACCCAGGGGACTCTGTGCAAAACAGTCAGAGAAACATACCACTATGCCAAGTCAGCTGTTTTGTGAAAGAGAGGAAGACAGAAACTTAAACGGCTACCATTTAGTGAATTCAGTTCTCAACATAGCTGTCAACCTCTTAGCACAAAACACCTGAACAAAGCCAGTAATGGGGGAATACAGCCCCCAAACATTCAGTGAATTCAGTTCTCACCATAGCTCTCAACCTTAGCACAAAATACCTGGACAAAGCCAATAATGGGGAAATACAGTCCCAAAAATAGGGACAAATTTCAAATATCCATGTTATAAATTTAGAAAATTGCTAGAATAAAAGGTTTTGTGTTAACATGTACCTTCTGAAGTATATGAAGTCTGAAATTCAAATGCCTGTTATTTTTAAACATTTGCTAACCAGGAAACTAGTCTGACTTGGAAGAAAAGCCAATTTTCAGCAGAGCAGAAAGAAACACTCCAGACATGTCTTTATAAGATAGGAGGACATGTGGACTCCACACAGAAGGCACCCCAGCCAAGAATCAAATCAGAGAACCTGTAGCTGTCAGGCAACAATGCTACCAATACATCATTGCACTACAGACTTTAAAAGGAAAAACGAAGATACAGAAACCAAAGATTTTATGAGGAACAGAACAAATATGAGGCAAAAATCTGCAATTTTTTTACAAATGTTGGTGGGTAGGGAATTCAGGCCCTTGCCACCTGCACCCAAGGTACAGGATTCAAGCCTGAGTATTCTCTACCAACCACCATGTGTTCTCTCTAGCCACCAATATATAGCAACTGGGGCATTACTCACACACACACACACACACACACACACACACACACACACACACACACACACACACACACACACACAGTTCCCTTTTCTCAGTTTTTGCACATGTGGTGGCTATGGTGTCACATCAACAGTGACCATCATCTAAAGCATTTGTTCTTCCCACCCTCCCCCCACATACACACACAAAACACTCACATCCACACCTATTGCAAATTTATTGTGAAATTCACCTACTGTGTATATTTGGAATGTGGGAGGAAACTGGAGTACCCACAGAAAACCCACACAAGCACAGAGAAAGCATGAAGATTCCACACAGAAGGCACCCCAGCTGAGAATCGAAGTGGAGAGCATCTTGCTCTGCTACTGTGCTGCTCCACGTACGTATAGAACATCAGTTTAATTTGGTATTTTGTATTTCATTTTCATGTGCTCATTTCATTTAATTATTGACTATGTCAATGATACTGCGGTGGTGGTGCTGCGGTAGCGTTGTCGCCTCATAGTTAGACGTTGGCCGTTCGATTCTCAGTTAAAGCGTCTACTGTGTGACGACATGCGTGAATGGGCGTTCCTTCGTTGAAGGTTGTGCGTTAGGCCCGGCAAGCCAGCATGTAAAACTCTACTGCCAATCATTAGCGGACCGGAGTTCCGCTGTGGCGACCCCTAACCGGGAAAAGCCGAAAGACACACACACATTGACTATGTCAATGATAGCAGTATCTTACAGTTCATAACAAACATGGAGCACAAAAAAGCTCTTATCAACTGCTTACTGCCTTTGTTGAATTTTGTAACACATACAGTGTACTACAAGTTGTGCTCAGCTTTGACTGCATATGCAATCCTAGCATTTATTACTAAATGCTGGTATGCACTGAAGAGTAAGCTGGATGAGCAGATCACAACCACTAACACCTTGCACCAGGCAGGTTGCCCCCTTTGCACCACCCTAGCTCTGCTACTAGTTAGTATGACAATGCTGCTATATTTAACAAGATATGATGTGTATATCTTTTTATTCCTTTTCTGCACTCACTTGCTTCATACTGGAGATTCTTCATAATTACTTTTTTATGCAATGACAGGTTTATATAAATATCAGAAAAAAATCTAAATAAATTCACTTAAGTATTCTTGCCCTCTACAGCAATCTGGCTTACACAATATAGGTTTCGTTACTACTCATAACATCTGATTTTTCAATAGGGCCTCCAGCTCTGATATCAGTCTTTACAACACCCCTGAGTGGCTCATTATTTCCTTGTTGTGACCATACTTTCATACATTTACTTGAAGATAAGGTCACAAATAAAGAGCAAAATAGGATTTAGGGTATAAGGCCAAATGAAAGTCTTGTAGATTTTGGGTATGCAGAAGTACATTGCAAAGAAAAAAACATTTTGTCACCCTATATATTTCTGTAGAGTTGTGTCATGATAATGTGAGAGATCTTGTGATAACAATGATATGAGAGACAAACAGTTGTGGTGTGATTAATTTAGTCTAGTTTAAAACAGAACACATGAATCATTATCAAAAGCAATAATACCAGCAGTGGACTATTTGAAACATTAAGGTCACACCATCAAACCACCAGCCTATAGCATTTGATACATTTTAAAGAATTGTGTCTGTTACTTAATTTCTTCTCATTTGTAAAAATCACCTTATACTTTCTTGCATAAAAAAGAAAAAAAACACAGAACTGAAACACCAAGCACTAAATAAATGTAGTAGTGCAAACTGTAATCATGAAAATCAATTAATAGTTTGCTTAGTTAGTTTTTGATCTACTCAGATAATTCTAAATCCATAATTTTGTGCAATTTTCTTTGAAAAAATGGAACTCAATGACAGATTTACACTGACAGATAGAGAATCCCCATGTTCTGGATGAGTTTTTAATGTTTAGCCAAACCCCATCAATATACACAAATCAGTCTATCTGATTTACACTGACAGATAGAGAATCCCCATGTTCTGGAATAAGCTCCTCATGTGAAGCAGAATCTACTCCTACCCTTAAACAAACGTAAATTTGACAATTGGATGGCAAATTGCAAATTCATTCCTGGCATGGTCCCCGTGCCTCTTATAAACAGAGTAAACATCCCCTAACTAACATACCCAAACATAACTTTATAGCACCCCCCTAACGATCATACCCAACCTAACATACCCCTCCAATTTAGACGGGATGCAATTGGATTGGGCTGCATGTCTAGGCTTTTAAAGGCCCTGGTAATCTTTAGTCTAGTATATACTTATGAACTTGTGAATTGATTTGTCCTGAACCACAATGCTATGTAAATGGACATTCATCCTTCACTATATTACAGTTACTCCTGATTCTTAATAACATGCTGGGCCAGTAGTACACCATAGTATTAATGTATTGTGTATTAATACCAATAATGCATTTATTCATTACATAATGTTTATAAAGTCATATAAATCTATATTACTATGTTGCCATATTAATGAGATGGATAAGACTGCATATCTCTAAACTGCTGCTGTGGACTAATTTATGCTACATTTAGTTTTATACTTCAGTAAATTGATTCTGTGTAGAAAGTCTGAGAAAAAGGATTTTTTATTATACCACCTCAAATATGAGTTTTTAATGTTTAGCCAAACCCCATCAAGCATGTGTTGTGAGCTTTCAGGAGGCCTACATTTCTTTTTATAGTAATTCATCATCTGATCCTGCATTTAGTTTGGGTTACTAGTGATGTTGTTGCATAAGTAATGTACTTATGGTTTTGTGAGGGTATTCTAACCCTAAACAGACCCTTAAAGTATTATACATTCCAACTTATAATGCATACAAATCAAACTATATCATTGTCCTACAGAAAGATTACAAATCAGTTAATACTGCTTGGATTTTCCACTGCTTTCTCATTCTGCTCATTCCCCTGTTCATATTGTACACACTCTCTTTCTCTTGTTCCATCATTTCTCTCTCACCTTTCCTTTACCTAGCCTGTCATCTTTTCTTTTATTATTACCCCTTCTGCATCGCTTAACCCACACAAACATCCCACACCACTTCAACATCCAAAGCAGTTTTTTTTATATTCTTCCTAGTTTGTCTTCTTAATAACCTTTATCTAAAACAGAATTGTCCTTTCAACATTCTTTTCTCTTATTGTACTTACTCCTTTCCAGCTTTTTGCTGCATAGTTCTTTCCATCTTGGAGTGATACTATAACCGCCCACTCATCTTCTTCGCTCTGGAGTGGGAGTTGGGGGGGGAATCAGTTCAGGTAACTGCATAGCACACCCAGTGGGTTTTGTTCCATTATACCCTATAATTTAACCCTGTTCTTAACATTTTAAAGTTTCAATTACTTATACTTTCTTTACTGTTAAGTAATTAATTAGGTCAGACAGACTGCGTACACCTTTGATTCTTATGAGTATCATAGCCATTATCTGACATATGCTTACTTTAAGGAGTAACAAAAAATAACATAGGCTGTTGTTATTACTGACTTTGTACTATTGTCATCCACAGCAACTGTTCCTTTTGTTTGGCCTCAGCCTAATTAAAATAATCATAGATGGTCTTACTATTATCATTATAGTGCTCATCAGGACAGATCTTTACTTACCAGTTTAATTTCTCTTGACCATATGATTTTATTTCCCGCAATTTCCCTATTACCCATTAGTTTCCATTTATTACAGTCTTTTTTGTCTTTATATGTTCATCACTGTCCTTATTAAATGGTCTGCTGTATTTGGGGGGGGGGGTCTTGCTCTTCTTATACATATCTTATATGGGTCTACTTCAAATGAACAAAAACCCACATTACGGAAAACGACATTACCAAGACGACATTGCCAAAATCTGAATTTAATGAACAGACACAATGCCAAAGGATTTCAAAGGGTAAGTGTCCAGGTAGCCAAGAAGGGGAAATTTGCCCTTTCCCCCACTGTAATAAAATCCCAGAGTTGGTATATTTAGTTAGGGGGGTTTGGGCATTCAGCGGCATAGCACCCCACCTGGGAGGGTTTGAGGTAGTGTAGTGTGTTTCATTGTTAGATGGTGGCCAACTAGATGCTTACCCTCTGAAATGTTTAAGAATTGTAATTGTTTGTTAAATTCAGGTTTTGGCGATGTTGTCTTGGCAATGTCGTCTTCGGTAATGTGGGTTTTCGTTCTTTTGAAGTAGACCCCTTATACTTCCTAGACAGACAGATTTTTCTTTTTGTAAATCCAACATCTGTCCAGCACTGTCTATTAGGCTCCATTTCTAGTCCCAGCTTTCCGAGTTGGTTAAAGCATGAACATAATCAAGATGTGAGAAAATCCAGTTCATTCAGACCTACTATGATACTGCTTAATATCAGATGGTCACTTCCAAGTAGGGCTGGGTACGATATACAATCTGCATTCATTTCTTGATTAGCTAAACACATACTATCTAAAACACCTTGTCCCTACACCAATATCTCCATTACTGATAAAAGAAAAAAAAAAACTCTGATAACTCACAAGCTTGACTACTGCAAAAATAAATCTCTAGTTTCCTAGATTCTTTGAAATTTACCTCTTCTCAACCATACATCCCCACTTTTTATCATCACTTCTATTTTAGCACTGCCAGACAGTGTTATGTTCTATCCCTGAAACATGTTCAGTGTTCCTAATAAGTTTGTTACCCTCATAAGAAACAAAAGCTCCACCAAACCAGTGTTGATTTTACATTAAGCAGTACTGACCTGGGTCTCCATTATCCCATGCCTTTTCCCTGTTACTGAATGGTCCAAGAAGTTAATTACCAGTTATCAATCAAGTGCTGCCTTTAACAAACTCACGCCTTGTCAGGCCTCTTATTTTAGGTAAGACCTTTTCAGTCTCCATGCCGATGTTTTTGTCATTACTATAGTATCCAAATTATTCAGGGATACACATTTATAGAATTTTAGGTGAGTTCTCTCCTCTCCAAGGTTGATAACACTAACATTTTCAATTTTCTCAAAAATGTAAGAATTTTCTTCTGTTTTGCAGATATGACTTATACTTCTGAGAGGTCCTGCTACCTCATATATCACATTATTTAACTCACTGAGTTACTTGTCTTCCTCTAAGTTATACCATAATATGTTTAACACCTGTTATGCTTTCTCCTTGGTTATCCATCTGCATAATTCTGTCTGTTGAGCATCTGAAATTTTGCA
This sequence comes from Protopterus annectens, assembly GCF_019279795.1. NCBI lineage: Eukaryota > Metazoa > Chordata > Ceratodontiformes > Protopteridae > Protopterus > Protopterus annectens. The sequence goes on from NC_056738.1 coordinate 283,434,279, forward strand.
TTTCCATTACTTGTTTTTCTCTTCCCCCTTTCATTCTTAAAACTGCCCTTCAGAATTGCATGCAGTTCTAGAAAAAAATGTATTCTCTCTCATATTTCTCCATCTGTCCCTAGCCCCACTCTACAGTCAAGCCCATCTCAGTTTTGTGGTGGTAGTCTCCCATTTCTTTGCCTTTACTTACAGGGGCAAGGTCCCACCTAACCCTACCAGAAAACCACCCACCTACTAATTTCCACTTCTACCTGCTTAACACTTCTGGTTTGCATGCTAATTTACTTTCTTTTTCCCACAAATGCTCCATACACCAAATTTTTTCTTTTTTGCTCTATAGTTGTATTATTATGTTTATGGTATATGTACCTGCAATGTGCATTGTTTACATTAATTTTTGTATATATGATTTTGTTTTTGCTTCCTCAGAGTTTATCTCCCCAGGCCTCTACTGAAAATGGACATATATCCAGTTAGACTAGCCTGGTCAACAAATGTAAAATAAATAAATAAATAAATGGTCTTTTCCCATCTTGACCAGTATTGTACTCAACAATAATAACTTATCGTCCACCCTATCACCCAGTCAGTATTCATCTAAACCCTTCATCTTACACATATTACTCTCCATTTACACAAGCAGGCCAAACAAAATGCTTTCTCTTAAGTCACATTATTTAACTTTAGCTCAACTCTAACCACCATCAACACTCTTTGTATTTGCTATTCTGGTTCTTTCTTTTAAATAATGTTTTATTAACTTTAAAACAAAGATTATACAAAATTATTTAAAGATAAATACCACAGAAACATAACTATTTACAGATGTCCACAATAAAATCAAATACAGAAAAATAAATCATTAAAATGTATCAAATAAATTATTTAATTTTAATCAAAATGTAAACTGATGAATAATATCTTAAGTTCTCATTTCGGCAGCTGACAATTCTTTTTTACAGACATTGTTTGCTAAATTAATGAATTCTAGTAAGAAAGAATAGTTTTACATTTCCAGTTATTTATGACTATTTTTCTTGTTATAGCTAAAATGGACCAAACGAGAGGCATCTGCACCCTAGGAATGGAATCCAGAAGTGGAGCATTAAATAAGATCAAGGAGTTAGAAATTATAGAGTTATCTGCCCACAAAGCTTAGGCAACATTTTTAAATTCAATCCAAAAAGTAGTTACTGTTTTATAATCCTATATCATATGAAACCAATCTGCATTAGAGACATACCTCTCAACTGCATAGATTTTCGCATCAGATTTTTGGTCTGTTCCTCATAAAATTTGTGGTTTTCTGGCAAATCATTGGAGATTGAAGTCACCAAATATTACTAAGCAATGACAGGAATTTGAGTTTCAGACTTTATATCATTCAGAAAATATGTAATAATGCAAAGCCTGTTACTATAGCAACTTTCAAGTTTATAGGAGCAATATTTAAATTCTGTCCTGATTTTTGGGCCTTTGCTCCCCATTCTTTCTGGCTTTGTCCAAATGTCTTGCACTGAGAGGTTGAGAGATATGATTAGAGACTTCATTACACCTTCAACAATTAATTTTCCCACAGTTATATATTAAAGGTGGTTTATGTGGCATTAAAAAAGCTCTGTGAAGACATCTCCACATACATCTTTCCCAATAAAGAGAAGAAGCAGATTTTCCTGCAGATTTAAGATTTAAACATTTATCTTCATCAGAAAAGGACTTCTCATTAACCTTAGTTGAGTAATTCCAAAATAATGCATCTGTTGAACTAAACACTTCTCTTATTATTTTATAAATTATTGATATATATGATTTATTCTTATTTGAATTACTATTGATTATGAAAAAAACTCAAGTATCTTTGGAATATGTTTTGTTAGAAAATCCATGTAGATTTAGATTTTATCACTAACATACTTTTTACAAAACTGTATAGTCAACCAGTTATTATTTTTAAACAATGTCTTGCAAGATGATAATATGTATTATGTGATAGAATTGATGCCAAAAGATGAAATTTGCATCTCTAAGGTCTAACATTTTGTTTATATTAAAAGTTCCCAAACAACTCACAGTATTTGATATAGGGAACAGTAAAAACAATATATATCTAAGTATGCAATTATAATTCAAGAATCTTTTAAAATTTATAAGGAAGCAATGTGTGAAGGAAGAAGAATAGTATTTTTTTCATTTAAACATAAGTCTTTCAAGATCCAATAACATTTAATAATTCCAAATGTAGAGAAAGATTCTACAACATAGTTATTATTTATTAGTCTTTCATGAATGGATTTACATATGAATTGGTAAATGGACTTTAACCTTGGAGATATATAATAATAATAATAATAATAATAATAATAATAATAATAATAATATATTGACAATTATGGATTTGGCATATAATTCAACATCTGAAAAACGTATTCCACCTTCTTGCCAACTTTTAACATGCTGTGAAGAAAGCAAAACACTGTCATCTGTGTTAGCATGTCTGGCAGGAGATTTGTGTATATTCACAGATTAACTTGTACTGCATGCCAGCATGTCTAATTGTGAAAATGTAAATATGTTTTAAAATGCTGAGTATGCCCCTGCTTATACAAGATGTTTACCTAATCTGTCAATGTTTTGAGACATTTCTAACTGCACACGTTTGTAAGGGAATTTCTAAAACAAACAAATATCAGCAGAGAATAAGCTAAACCATAGGGGGTGTCATTAGAATGTTCCTGGTTGCTAGGTGATTATTTGAACAGCTGATTGATAGGAAAAATAACTTTTTTTAACAGCTGACTGTTATTTTTAAAGTAAGACAGTTCAGATTGTTAACCTGGACTATATAAAAGAGGCTGCTGAAGTTAGTTGCTGGGCAGTTAGTGAACAGTTACAGTTAGTTACAGTGCTGTGCAGAAGGTACCCATAAAAATGACTCTGTAAGCCTTTGCCTTGTTGTTATGTTTTCAATTAGATCAGGGACAGCATTCTCTAATTAGATTAGGAAAGTTTAGATATTTAGACAGAGTTTTTCTTAGATGATGGACTTTTATCCTACAGTTTAATTTTATATTTCTGGTGATTGAATTCTGGTGTTTACTGAAAGTTATTGATTTGCAATCCTTTAATCAGTTTACTTATTACAATTTTTTTTCATTACTTAACATTGTGGCTGGACAATCAGTGTGCTCTTTAGAGACTAGAGAGTGCTTATACCTGTTTGATACTCCCCGAGTCACCCCAAATACCTGGCTGCATCTGATCGTAGCTATCATTTATTTTGATATTTAACTTTTAATAATGAATCACCCTTTGAAGTACATGTAGACCTGTCTGACTCTGGTTGCAGTGTTACCATTTGTATTCTGGAGGGGACACAGCTGGAAATAAGTGTTTGAGTGTGTGAGATTTAAATTTATTTTAAGTGTGAGTGAGTCACAGGTCTTAAACTGGAGCACACTGCTCTGAAGTGTATGATAAGGGATTACACTTGGGGTGGACAAAGGTATATATTCCAGTCCCGGGAAAACAAAAGAGCATGTTCCTGTTGTGCTCTTAAGAGAAATTTTGGAATTTTATTCTTGTGTGCTTTGTGCTCTGGTGTTTTCTGTGACACTCCCATACTGGAGTCTGTGGTGAGGATCGAGGCTCTTTATTTATTGACCTGGGTTTTAACTGGGGAACATCCCATTTAATTGTTGGTAGTCTGGTGGGATGTTAGATAGATGTCATACATACCAGTCAAATGATATTCTTGGTTTACTGGGGAACCAAAGAAAATTAATAAGAGTAAAATGTAATTTATTAAAGATTTTTTTAGGAGGGAGAATAATTAGTGATTGTAGATAGAAAATTATTTTTGGTAAGTCTATCTTTCATTGTAAAAATAATTGCTGCAATTAATAATTAGTTTAGTAACAGTGTCTATTAAATTACTATAATTTACTGATCTTGAGAATTTTACAGTAGATTTAATTATAATTCCAAGATAATTAATTTTTGAATTATCCCAAACAAAATTCTTATGGATTCTTAAATAATTATTGCATTTTTATTAATAAGTAAAGTTTCTGTTTTATCAAGATTAAACATTAAACCTGACCCTTTTTCAAAGTAATTAATAGACTTAGTTAAATCTTCTAATGAAGCTTCAACATCACCACTTGTTATTAAAATGTCATCTGCAAATAACTGATTTTTACAGGAATAACTTTCATTTATCGAGACTCCCTGAATTTTGCTATTAGATATAATAAAGTTTGTGAAAGCTTCAATTGTTAGACCAAATAATACAGGTGACAATGGACAACCCTGTTTTGTGCCTTTTAATATTCTGAAAGAGCTAGAAAGAGAAGAGCCAATTTTAATAAAAGAGAATGAGCTACCATATAGATTAGCCAAAACATTTATAAAATCTGGGGAAAATTAATATTGTTTAAGTGCTTTGAACAAATAATGCCAACTAATAGAGTCTAAAGCCTTATTTATATCTGGACTTATTATAGTCAGTTCTTTTTTGTTTTTATATTAACAAGATATATTAAAGTATTAAGCCTAATTATGTAATCCTGAACCTTTGTGTGTAGTATAAAACCAGTCTGATGATAATTTACTGGCATAATAAGGTTCAATCTTTTTGTAAGACTAGACATTACTATTTTATAATGAGCATGTAATAATGAAATAGGATGGTAAGAAGAACATAAGTAAGAATCTTTATTTAGTTTCAAGATAGGAGATATTAGGGAATATTTCCAGGAGGGGGATGGTTGACATATGTTTAATTTGCTCAAAAACATTTCATAGAATATATAAAATATTCTCTGGGAATAATTTGTATAATTATGGGGCTACACCATCAAGCCAGGGACTTATTTGGTTTAAGATTATTACTTTAATCTTCTAATGCCTTAAAAGAGGATGACTTATCAATTTAGGATCTTTGTTCTTTAGTTAATTTAAACTTGATATTATCTTTCAAAAAGTCATAAGTTATGTTGTTGCGTTCTAAGTATGTCTCTTTGTTATTAATTTTTTCATAATAATTCCTAAAGCATTCTAGTAAGTCTTTTAAGTCAGTCACCTTTTATGTTACCACCTTGTTTGGAAAGTAATTCTTTAATATGATTAGTATTTATCTTTTCCTTAGATCTAACAGACACCCTGTGTAAGCTTTTGGGGTTTACTGAGTAAATTTGTAATTTAAATTTTTTTCCAGATTTATTTATATTATATGGTGAAGTACATCAATATATTTCTGATTTAATATTTTCAACTCAGTGTTTGCTGATTTATCATAACTCTTTTTTACGTATGTTCCAGTTTTTAATTATTCCATATATATAAGCTTTAAAGAATCCCAAAGAATTACTTCTGAAAATTTTCCATTATTATTAATTTCGATGTATTTCTCTATTTCTTTTAGACACCATTCATTAAAGTCTTTAATTTTACTATACAATCAGAGATAGTAAATCAAATTACCTGGCTTTAATGTTAACATAAATGTAATAGTATTGTGGCCAGATAAAGGACATGAAGTTAGCAATACATCTTCAAGTTTAGTAAATAGACTACTAGAAGTAAAAACTATCAGTGTCTGTCTGGGTGCCAAATATATAAGAATAATGTGTAAAGTTAAGAGAGTTAGTTGATTTAATATCATAGGTATCAAGCAAATGTTGAGAATTAATAAAATGTGTTTAGCTACTGAGGATAACTTAGAAACCTTATCAGTAGTTGTGTCTTTGCTGGAAAAAATACACTTAAAATCTCCTGCAATAATCAATTCACCTTTTGTATATAAGTTTATAATATCCAAATATTTTTAGTAACTTTGGCTCCAATTCCAGGTATCCAATAAGAATTCACAAAAGAATAAGGTTCTTCTGTGAATTTCTACTTCTGCTAAACCCAACATGTCATTTTTATCTGAATAGGGATTTAATATTTTAGGCATATGTAATGAATTTCTACAAAGAATAAGAGTGCCTCTCCTTTATGACTTAAAATGAGAGCTCACATGATCTGAATAATTTTTTTAACATCAATATATCTACATCTTCAAATAACAAATACATTTCTTGTAAGAAAATTGTGTGAGCTTTAAGTAGTTTTCAATATTTTAGCTACTCCTCTTCAATGGATTATTAGGTCTTTTGATGTTTAATGACAGACAACTGTATGTCGACATTCATAAGAACATGTAAATGCACTGATTTAAAATTATTTAGCTTTAAATATAATAACCAAGTACTAATAATTTTGTTATGGACGGATCCCAAAAAAAGCACAACAATCAAACTTATATACATTCAGATCTCCCATCATGGAATCAAAATTCCCTGATTTGATGATATAATCATACAAATCACACACCAACCAGTCCATCCCAATATCACCAAGCTAAACAGTTGGCAATGCTTCTTAATTTAAAAGAATACTATTAATTATATCTATTTACAGCACACTCAAGTCATGTTAAAAGGAAAAACAATATAATGTAATAATTTGAAAAATAATACTTAAAAGAAGAGAAATATAAAGTTGGAAATGTTAATAATAAAGAATGATATTATGTATTTCTGAATATATCAAAAATATCTCAAACGTAATGCATTTCAAATTTTTCTATTTGACCAAGACATTTTATATAGTCATTTATTCTAATTAATCCTACTATAGAAAATGCTATAAGTTGCCTAGTATTTAAATATGTATATGGAGGAAATAAATAAAAATGACAAGACCTGTAAAACATTAACCTATAAACATCATAATACCAATACATATCAAGCTCCCATATCATAAAACTTTTAAAACTCATTTAATAACATGGGTGAAAATGTGAAAGTAATAGTCAGAATATGGAAGTATAATTAAAAGGTGCTATAATTTAAAATTACACATTTGTGTATACCGTATGTGCTTATATATGCATAATATATTTACATAGATATGCATACATATAACTGTGTGTATGTGTTTGTAAATTATAAGTAGATGCTTGATATGCATATTAACTGTTAAGAGAGTGAATATGTTCTAGGTATCTATGTATGAGAGTAAATATACAAATGAGTGTTTTTAGTGAATGTTTGTATTATGAATTTATACATGTTACTATTCATACTTCTAGTACTTGGAATATACATTTGGCATCTAACTTCTGTACAGGAAGCATTCTTTTATGATTACATTTTAAGTATCGTACTTACAAAGATTGCCGCGGTGGTATGGCGGTAGTGTTGTTACCTCACAGCAAGAGGTTCTCCTGTTCAATTCTCAGCTTGGCTTGGGAGTGCTTTCTGTGTGGAGTCTGCATGTCCTCCCCGTGGTTGGGTAGCGTTTGAAAGACATGCATGCGTAAATGGGCGTGCCTTCGTTGAAGGTTGGGCGTCGAGCTGGCACCTCAGTGTTTCATAAAAATCTACTGCCAATCATTAGTGGACCGGAGTTCCGTTGTGGCAACCCATTACTGGGAAAAAGCCAAAAGACAAACAGCAACTTACAAATTTGTTTATAGAACTTTTCATTGCCATATTCTGAAATGTGTGCATCATGTTTTGTATTCATACCAATGGGAGAGGAAAATACTTGAAATTATTTAAAAGCCAGTTTAAAATAAAATGACATATTTCACTAACAAATGCAGAACATTTTGAAGAGTTAATTCTGAGTAATTAAGGCAACAGATGTTGATCATATTGAGGTGTTTTAAGCATCTTCTTCTCTAAACTATTTCATATAGCCCAGAAGACAACAGCTTATATTAAAGTATAAATACAGTAATGTATATAAATGTTGCTATAGGAAAATTATCTATATAGAAGTCAAATAATATATTCCTCTCAGAGCAAGTTTATAATCACTATTAATATTTTCCAATCAAATGTCTGTAAAAATCATCTTGTATAAAAAACAATTTTATAGCAACCACTGTGCAGAGGTGTGAACAATATGTTATCCCATATAAGATAAGCTAACTTCCTGCATGCCTGTTTTCATTTGCATTTTAGTAATACAGTGTTCCTTCTGTTTGACCTTACATTTTTTTTTGCATTGTACAACTCTTTTTGGGCATCATATCAGGTGTTAGATTTCACAACTGCATTTCAAGGAAAGCATTGGAACAACTGTATACCGAAGTAATACCAAAAGGTTATGGGGGATATTTAGATTTTGTAGGCATTTGGTTACATCTTGTGTAAATATATCTGTAGACCCATATGAATATACAAATGTGGTCTGTGTAGATATGTATTTCAATTTGACTGTGTTTTTGCATGTGGATGTCCTTATGTTAGGACATAGGCAGGGTAGAGTGGGTGGAGAAGAGTCTCAGGAGTGATTTGTGACAGATGGGTTACAGTAAGAGTAAAAGGGAAGGTCTACAAGATGGTAAGTAAATCTAATTATGTTATACAGGTTGGACATGGTGGCACTGATGAAAAGACAGAAGTCACACCTGGAGGTGGCAGAGTTAAAGATGTTAAGATTTGCCTTGGGTGCGATGAGGATGGACAGAATTAAAAATGTGTTTATTAGAGGGTCAGCTCAGGTTGGATGGTTTGGAGACAAAGGCCAGGTAGGCAATACTGCATTGGATTGAACATGCTGAGGAGGAATGCTGGATATATTGGCAGAAGGATGCTATGGATGGAGCTGCCAGGTAAGAGGAAAAGAGGAAGGCCTAACATAAATTTTACGGATGTGGTTCATAGGTTCATACTAGGCTATCTGCCCTAGGGCATTAATAAGCCTAGCCAGAATGTGTTTGGTTTTCGTCACCCATTTTAAATTTATTTTGCTATGCCCTTTTCCGAGGTTAGTATACTGTGCTTCTGTCTAACAGTGACACAGAAGTGATACCCGGGGTAAACCTATGATCTCCCATCCACTCATCAAGATTCCTCTTGAAGAGAGTCAATGAGGGACTCTGCATAACCTGGACTGGGATTTTATTCCAGAGTGAAGGGAGCCTCTGGGTTATGAATCTGTCCCTCCAGCATGTCCTATTTATTTCAGTGCTGAGGTTCAAGTCTCTTGAGCATGTAGCTTGATGGGATTTGGATTTTCTGAGGTGCAGCATGTCTATTAATTCCAGGTTGGACATGGCTTTATACGTCAGGCACAGATCGCCTCTGAACAGGTGGTATGCCACTGAGTAGAGCTGGAGTTTCTTTAACCGGGCAGCATATGGCATCTGTTTGAGCCCTTTGATCCTCTTGGTGAGGTACTTTTGGGGTTTTTCCAGTTGCTACCGGTGTCTGATAAGGTGCATCCCAAAAGGGCATTGTACTCAATTATGGGCCTGATGAGGGATGAGTAAAGAGGCACGATGACCTCCCCTGATCTAGATGTGAATCCCTTCATGATTAGGTGGGCTATATAAAATGTTTTTCTAACCACTTTGGCCACTTGGTTGTCAAATGAGAGATTGCTATCAACTTGGGTCCCCAGGTCCCTAATTACTTCTTCTGTACTTAATGGATTACCACCTATGTGGTAATTTGTGGGCACTTTGTTTTTGCCAAAAGGGATGACTATACACTTTTTGGCATTTAGCTTGAGGCCATGGCTCTGGCATCAGTTGTCTGTTTCTATGAGGCCCTTTTGGAGGATGCTTGTGTCGGCTGGAGAGTCGATTATGGCACCCAGTTTACAGTCATCTGCGAAATTGGTCAGCCACAGTCCTTCCATGCTGGCCTATACCTCTGAGAAATATATACCGAACAAGAGAGGTCCCAGGACTGAGCCTTGTGGGACACCACTTGTAACTGGTTTGGAGTCTGACATGGCTCCAGCAATTCTAACCATGTGGGTTCTGTCCTTGAGCCAGTTTGCAATCCATCTCGTGACATAGAGGTTTATATTTAAGCTGGTGAGCTTATCTATAATGCCCGAGTGGGATATTGTATTGAAGGCTTTTGCGAGGTCCAGGTAGGCTGTGTGGACCACCCTCCACTCATCAATGGCCTTGGTGACTGTTTCAAAGAAATCAACCATGTTTAAGAGGCAGGATCTGCCCTTAACAAAGCCGAACTGGGTAGGATCCAGTGTCTGTAGGTCCCCAATATCTTTATTTATGAGGTCCATGATGATCCTTTCCATAGCTTTGCAGACCAAGCTAGTCAGGCTTATGGGGCAATAGTTTCCAGGATCCGTTGAGGCACCACCTTTATGGAGAGGGACCACTGTTGCTGTACGCCACTCTTTGGGTACATATCCTGTAGTAAGGCTGAGATTGAACAGTAGTTTTATGTTTGTGTTTAGCTCTTCTTGGAGTTCATGTAGGATGCAGCCCGGGACACCGTCTGGTCCCATTGATGCTGTGTTTTTTGCTTTGGAGAGGGCAGCTCTTACCTGAGCATCTGAGATGTCAGGGGGCAGCACTCTGCTGGGATAGATATTTGCCCTTTTGGTGGGGGGGGGAGTTTGTGCTGAACCTGTCAGCTAGGATGTTGGCAATGTCTGTGGGTTCAGTGTATTTTTTGTCATTTTGGACTAATTCTGAGCATATCTGGGAATTACCACCCAGGTTCCTAACATAACTAAAGAAAGCCTTGTGATTATCCTTAGTGTCCTGTGAAATTTTCTCTCGAAGCTGGCCTTAGACAATTTTATGAGTGCCCGTAGTTTTTTTCTAATACTGATCAGTGATGCCTTCCCTTTTTGGGATTTTGCTCTATCATTTAGTAGCTTCCTCCTTCTATTGTATAGTTTGTTTATGGCTGGGGTCCACCAGACAGGACGTCTGCCTTTGGAGGACTGGGTCTTGGTTTTATTTGGGATTGCATGATCCATGCATTCCTGAAGGTGTTCATAGAATGCGTTTATAAAGGATTCTGCGGTCTGGGAAGTATTTTCCACAGGCCCGGGGGCATTGAAGGATTCCACCTCGGTTTTGAGGAGTGTGAAATTTGCTTTAGAGAAGTGTTTCACTGTGGTTTTCTGGGCAGGGGGTGGGGTCAGGATGTGAATATCCAGTGAGATTAGTTTATGGTCTGATCTTACCAGTGAGGGATACACTTCTGGTCTGGAGCATAGAGTCCCCATGTTGGTGATGATCAGGTCCAGTATGTTTTCCCCTCTTGTGGGAGTGGTAACAAGTTGTTCCATAGCATTTGAGTTTATAAATTCTAGGAACCTTTGGGCTAGAGTGTTGGAGCTAGAGTAATGCTCCCAGTCTATGTTTGGGTAGTTGAAGTCGCCCAATATAATGGTGTTTGGAGAGACCTTCATATTTTCCAGTGTTCTCAGGAAGGCCAAGTGGGGTTCCTGGGTTTGGGAGGGTGGTCTGTAGCAGGCTATAAACTGGAAGGCAGTTTTACCCACTGTTAGTTGCACATGGATAGTCTCTGATGCTTCGTGCTTTGCCACCAACCTGGAGGTGTGGGTATCTTTGATGAATATCAATACTCCCCCTCCTTTTGTGATTTGGTCCAAGTTTTGGGGCCAAAAAGCCTGGTATGAGGTATAACCTGGTAGTGCTGGGGTGCTCTCGGGAGCCCTGAACCAGGTTTCTGTTACTGCACAAATATCAATGTTCTCCATGCTAAGGAGAGTTTTGAGTGCGTGCATCTTGAGGTTTAGATGTCTGGCGTTGAGTAGCATTACTCTTAGTTTCTTATCCCTTGTGATACCTATGGAGGTGGGTTTGTCTTTCGAGGCTTGCCTAAAAAAGGCACTGTGGGGGTAGCAAGAGCCTTTGCCAATATCGGAAAGCCCAGGGGTGACAGGTGCAAGCCGTCCCTAGAGAAGCATTGTGGCTTGTCGAGCAAATCATCCCAAGCTGACAGGCATTGGATCCCCTTTGAATGACACCAGTACTTAAGCCAATTGTTGAAATTGATCATCTTGTCTTCATATTGTGGCATCATTCATGGTGAGGGTAAGATGCTACTCAAGGTCAGGGTCATACCGGCCTGGGCTACATGCTCAGAGAGCTCCTTTATGTCTCTTTTCATGTAGTCCAGGGAGGTACATCTCAGGTCATTCACACCAGCATGGACAATGACTGAGTCATATTTGTACTTGCCTTGGAGTGACCTGAGTGCTTGTGTTATGTGGCGGATCCTAGGGCTCGACAGGCTGCTCACCGTGACCCTCTCCTTGTTCAGCCTGGTGAGCGGGACGTCAGTGTGCCTGACGATAGAGTCACCTATTACAAGTGTAACAGGTGTGTTGTTTAGTCTTAATGGCTGTGACTGTTCGGCACACTGGCTTTGTGAGATATGTGTTGCACGTGTTTTGTTTTGGGGTAGCAGTTGCTTGGGTGTCTGCTTTGGAGGTCTCTGCTGCTTAGGCAAATCTTTATTTAGAGCCTCCGAGTATGTTTTTGTGTGATTATGTGTTTGGTTTGCTGTCGTGGTAGGTCTATGTGAGACTAGAATTGTAGTGAGTGTGGTTTCCTTCTCCTCCTGACTGGTTATGCCAGTACTGAGTTGAGAGAGCTTAGCCTCCAGTTTGACTATATGGTTGCATCTCTCACATGTGTTGGAATTTGTTAGGAGGAGGAGGAGAGGGTTGTCTGTGTACATGAGGCAGTTGTAACATTGTCTCAAGATTCCCAGGTTCACCAGCTGGACCGGAGAGGAGATTGACAACTGACCTTTGGACATGCTAAAATAATATTGGGAATTCCTTAATAATTGAAAACAAGGGCCAGTGGGAAGTGAGGGTGTAGTGCTTTGAATTTTTAGTACTGACTTATATAATTGCTTTAGTGAGCAAGTGACAGGTAACGTAAGTGCAATGTGTTACAGGTAACTTAAATGCAGAAACGACAAACAGTAACTTTCTTTCAAGTGAAACAAGGAAATAAGTACAGTAAGCAATGCATATATCACTAGTGATCCACAGAAGTGCTGAGAAGCCGCATATTAGGTGGAATTAGCATTTTAGAGAATTAGAGAGGACATGCGGGTGATTGGTGTGACAGATCAAGATGCAGAGGATAGGAAGAAATGGAAATAGATTATCTACTGTGTTGACTCTAATGGGAGCAGCCAAAAGATAAAAAAGAAGAAGGCATCCACTTAGTTAAAAACTGCAACATATTGTCTCATTCTTCCTTTTCTGGTGTTCCATGTATCCTAATATTATTTCTTCTAGATCTGCTTTCTAGGCCCACTAGTTTTTCCATAAGCAAAGTATTTTGTTTTAACAGGAATTTGGTATGATTCTCTCCCTCTGCCGTTGTGCTATCCAGGTCAATTAATATGTTTTCTATTGCTGATATCTGAACAGATTATTGTTTTATGATCTCTTTTAACATGTCTGTTTGTTTTTTGGAATCTTCATTTATATTGACCATTTTGATTGCAAGTTTATCTAATTTAAGAGAAAGATCCTGGATACTGCCCATTATAGATTTCCTTTTTCACTGAGTTGCCTTGAGAGTTCACTTTTGAGTGTCACATTCTGTCACAACAGTGAATAAAACTTCTGACAAGAAAAAATGAAAGAAAAACATATACAAACTTGATTTTTCTTTCAAATAGTTGTCCGAGTTTGTTTAAAAGACTCAAAATGTATAAGAAAAAGTTTTTGTTAAGTTTGTATAACAAAGTCCTCTCAGAAAAAAGAAAATAAAGCATTGATAAGACTTTTGCCATTTTGGCCACACCTCCCTTTACTTCTTGGTTTTGTCTAGTCTATGTATAATACTCCAACCTTAGAAAACAGCAGGAACAGCTTCACAGACAAACTTTACAGTTTAATAAGTAAATCTTATACTACCGTTGATACAAACACTATTTATTAGTTTTTAAAATCAATACAAATGTATATATAAAGTGCTTTTCATCCTTCTCATAGAAAAATTTAATCGGACATCAGATATACTTTACTAGTTCATTTTATACATTTAAATTCTAAACATCAACATCAGATGATTAGCAAGCCTCCCCAGGCCCCCTTCTTGGTTAAAAAGATGTATATTCCATTGTAAAAGATTAGAAGTTTTAAAGCAACTAATACAATAAATACAATAAATATAATACATATAAAACCTTTTCATTAAATATTCTATCACTCTAACACTTTCAATTTTAATACACTTGAGATAGAAACACATTCATTCAATCCTGGCCAGTTCATAGAATTAATTTCAAATTGCCAATACTGTTCAGCCTTTAAACACATATTGCCCAAGCCCAAGTAAAAGGGCTCTTCATACGCGTTGTCCATACAACCATAGATATCGAGATGTTCTGGAAAGAGTGTATATTACTCAAGAATATATTCCTGAATTGACAATATTCTTTAAATCTTATAAATAATTTAATGTTGGGGGTAAAAATAAAATAGAGAATACATTTTAGGTACCAATTTTGGGTAAATCTTTGGACAATAATCTAATGAAGGAATGGAAGTAAAGGTGACCAAAGAGATTAAACTGAATGAACAATATGAATGTAATTACAAAATTTAATGTTGATAGTCCTAAGGTAAAGAGAATTTTAGAAAAATAATTAGATGATATTAAACAATGACAGAGATATCAGAGAACAAGTAGTCAACAAACCTTGTGTTGTTTATAGGAGAGGAATGAATTTAAAAATATATTTTGAAGGGAACCACATAATAGACAAAAACGCATTTATGCAAAAATGTGGTTCTTGTTCTTATTGCAAGTTCATTCTCAAAGGCAACACTTTTTGCATCAATAATATGTTCATAACTATGCAAAGAAAATGTAACTTCAATACAGATAAGCCGGTACCAAATGAATGAAGGAGAAAACACTCCAAAGCAGGCCAGGATAAGCACAGACGTAGATTCCAGAGAATAAAATAACGTTATTAGATTAAGCTCTTTCAACCACACCTGCAGGCTTCATCAGAATCTAATACATATATCAAACCTCCCTGTTATATACTAATAGTTTCCAATAAAAATCCACATCACATGATTAAAACCATAAAATACTTAACGCAACATACACCAATGCTGAATAAAACACTATTGCTGTTCCAGTTGAAACTTCATCAATGTCATAAAGTGGCAGCATAAAAACAAATCATACAAAACCAGTAACTAATATCCATCATAACGTAATGCTCTAAGTTGCAGTATAGAACCAATGGAAATAATTCCAGGATAGTTGGCAGCATTTAATAAAAGCTGCCAACTAACTTCTTTCTCCTCCAATAAAATCTTATAGTTTCCTCCTTTTGGGTTTACTTTCAAGGTATCCAGAATGGCAAATTTAAAATTTTTACATCCTGTACTAGCACCCAAATGTCTGTATAAAGCAATATTTGTGTTACATTTTTTATCTGATAATTATGCTCATAAATCTTGTTTTTCAATAGCCTGTTCATTTTTCCCACGTAGAATACAGGGCACACAGTACACTTAGCAAGATATAAAATATAGTAAACTGAAAATAAACACGTGACCCACCAAGGGATAAATACTCCATAGCCAAGAAAATGCAAAGTAACTGTAATAAATATAAATGCTCAGGAGCAACCCAGCACAGAACCAAAAGTTCAGCATATATCTATGTACTCGAGGTATAGTCTCTAACAATGATAGTATTTGATATAGATTCCAACAGCAGGTAGATAAAATCCAGAGGCAAAGTAAAATAATATCCTTTTATTCCAGACACATGTGAAGGTAAGTGCTTTTGCCAAGAGGCTTTGTCAAACCTTGAACAAACAGAGTGTAAAATAAATCACCTACTACTATATGTCTAACTGGTAATTCGCTATTTGATACCAATCAAGTCACCACTCCTCTTAAAGGCATAGGCTGAACACTGTCAAGTGCATTTAAAAATGTATCATAACAAATAAGCATATTAAAACATTACATCCATATGGATAAAATTCAAAGATGAATGAGTATGTAACACAGTTACCATGATTAAAAATATATACATATTAACATGCAAAATAAATATATATCACAGAACATAATTTTAAACACTGGTATACTAACCCCATGTATTACCTAACTACCAGCTTCCTATATTTCAAGACAGGTTTCAGGGGAATTTTATCATTTAACCCTAGACTGGCATGTGCTTTAAACTGTATTATCCATTTAACTTCCATTCTTTCTGTGTGATTCCTGACATCTCCACCCCTGATACTAAAATGATTTATTTGAATCACCAAAAAACAAAGTGTATGTTCTGTCCCTACTTCAAGAATATGTTTGGATAGGGCATTTGTATTGGAACGAATGCGTATCTGGTATAGATGTTCTCTGATACAATCTTTAAGCCTCCTATCAGTTTTGCCTACATAAAACGCAGGGCAACGTGTGCATGTTGCTAAATAAACTATGTGTTCTGAGTTACAGTTTGCCACTACGTTAAACTAATAACACTGTGTGGTCATTGGGTGTACAAACATATTATGTTTAAAAATGTAGGGACATATATATATATATATTTATTTATAGGTTGAGACCATATGATCGACTTTTGGAAAGCCGACCATGTAAAATAAACACAAAAAACACAACAAACACTTACCTTAAAACTGTTAGCAGGGGGCCAAGACCCCTGTGTCTCCCCGTAACATAAATATACCAACTCCGAGATTGCACTACAGTGCAGAAGATGGAAATTTTTCCCATTCTGCACTATGCAGAGATAGCGGTTCCCCATGGTCGGCTTTTCAAAAGTCAAACATATGGTCTCGGCCATATGAAAGTCGACTTTGTGAAAAGTCTACCATGTGAAGGGGACCCATACATACATACGTATATAGATATATAGATATATAGATATATATACCAGAATATACTTTTATTCCTTTGTTTTCTAAAGTTTGATTATATTTATATTTTATGACTGATCTATATAATGTTTCACTATTAAGTAGGTAGAAGCTGAAACTGGTCCACTATGATCAGTGTTCTAACCCAGTTAACAGATATACAGAAAAATAAATAAAGAAAAAACAAACACACAAAGAAATACATAAACATCGCCCCTCAATAAACACATCATTCTTGCCTTCTTTTCCATCCTGAACAATCATTTCTCTCTCTAGCTAACCACTATAATTTTTTTCTCCCATTTCAGTATAGGATTATGCTTGCACAGCAAGAAAGATCCTGAATCCCCCCACTCACCATCTCAAATATTCACGTAGTAAAACCTGTCTAGCTCCCTTATATTTTTGGTACCATCATTTGCAAAGTCAAATTCTCTTATTTTTAGAGAGTAGAGTTTTAGTCCTCCCCTTATTCCACCATTCAAACGTAGATTGTCTTTCTGTTATTCTTACATGATACTCCATACTCCAACAGCCCATCTCTTTCAGGATCCAATCTATCCTATTTACATAAGGGAAATATTATGTACTTTTCCTTATGTTTTGTTTCCCAAAATGGACCACTTTCCTATTTATGAAAATGAAATAAGTAGGTTTTTGTGTGCATTTTCCTTGAAAACATTCATCCTCCTGGCATAATGTCGTATTTGCCAACAGAAGTTATATATCATGCTGTTCAAAAACTGAAGCTAACCCTACATATTAGTGTTCAGCATATAAAAGTTAAGGCTTTGCTGTGGATATGAAGTATATGAGGATTTTATCTTGGATTTATAAAAATGTATGTTCTTTTTGTGTGACTATATGCTTAAATGTTCTCTGATTCACTTTCATAAGTCTTTCTGAATGAAGAGTGAAACTGTACTGCATGAATG
Organism: Protopterus annectens; assembly: GCF_019279795.1. NCBI lineage: Eukaryota > Metazoa > Chordata > Ceratodontiformes > Protopteridae > Protopterus > Protopterus annectens. The sequence continues at coordinate 283,451,944 of NC_056738.1, forward strand.
TTGCTGTGCATTTTGCTGTTGCACAAACATTGTATGCTGTTGCAATACTAGTTCATTTGTAGAAAAGCTTAGTATTTGTTGATGCGATACCTCCAGCTGACTTCTTATGTGTAGGATCTATTCCAAGGGCTACTTAGTGTGCTGTGTATAACATCAGCCGATTCAGTGTAGACTCAATGAATACAAATCCGAGCACAGTAGATGAACTGCATAGTAAATCATATATAAATGTTGTGTCTATTCTTTACTAATAATTCACTCACTTTGCCTACATTAGTTGAAACTGAATGCTCTCAGCCTTGAACAGTTTGCCTCAGGCATCCAGAAAAGCAAGGACTATGATTGCAAGACTTATATCTGCATGTGAGCTACAGCAAATACTAACCATCAGTTACTTCTGCAATGCAAGACTACAGTTCAGTGATTTACTACTGCAAGCAAGGCTAGGGCATAAGAAATCATAAGAGCACAACTGTTTTGGGGTGATAGTTCTCCCACTGATACCACATGGCTGGAGGGATGCTCTGTACCATTGCCTCTTCTATCTAACTGCCTTAAATTAATACTATCTCCATAAGTATCACTGTGTTGATTTTGCCAACCACTAAATCAAGACAAATAATGTAAGACTATTGTTTTCCATCTAAACATAACATAGGACACGGAGTTTAAACAGGAAGTTCATTTCTCACTTCTACTGTCAAAAAAAAGACAACTTACCTGTATCCACTGTAAGAACTGATCAGCCTCATAGATTATTTTCTTTGCACATGTATGTCTTTTGTGTGCACCATTGTTGCACTCAGGCTCCCACTCCCTATTCCCATCCACTCCACTACAGTACATTTATACACAGCCATACACGCACCCACCCACCTCCAAAATCATATTACAAATACCTGTTGCTCACCACTCCTCTCTGACCTCATTTACATTTAACAATACTCCTCCTCTCCTTATTTATTAAATACCCCCTTCTAAACAACCTCAGAAATTATCCAGTCTGTGCCTTGCAACCTCCTCTTTCTTATGATTTAATAACCACCTGTCTAATAGGCAATAAGCAGTCAACTGTCCGTTCCTACCTATTGCAGTAACTGCATCTCAATGATGTATATTAGTGCCTCTTATATTCAGTACATTTATAAATAATTGACATACTGCCACAAAGCATGCAACACACAGAATTTGCAGAAGATTCAATATGCATCTGTACAGCCTACAACTTTTAAAAACTACAAGAAGTAACCTAAGATTCTTTTTCCTCTCTAGAATCATGACTCCAAAATGCTCAGCTTTTACTAAACCCAAGAAAACTAAAACTAAACTTCTGCTATTCACAAAAAACAGAAATATTTCATTTTCAATATAATACAGCAAGTGGCCACTATGTTTTCACTGTGTATCAAATCACAGGAATCTCCTGCCATCTACTCCCAAACAGCTAGAAGACCAACAAGTCTTCAAATCTCAGGGAGTGCAACATAACTAATAGGCTACCTAGTTGTGCATCATCTGGCAAAAACTCTGCACAGTCACTCACCTCATAACTAATAGGCTATGCAGTTGTGCACCATCTGGCAAAAACTCTGCACAGTCACTCATCTCATAACTAATAGGCTACGCAGTTGTGTATAATCTGGCAAAAACTCTGCACAGTCACTTATTCATAACTAATAGGCTACACAGTTGTGCATCATCTAGCAAAAACTCTGCACAGACACTCACATCATAACTAATAGGCTATGCAGTTGTGCATCATCTGGCAAAAACTCTGCACAGTCACTCACCTCATAACTAATAGGCTACGCAGTTGTGCGTCATCTGGCAAAAACTCTGCACAGTTACTCACCTCATAACTAATAGGCTACGCAGTTGTGCATCATCTGGCAAAAACTCTGCACAGTCACTCACCTCATAACTAATAGGCTACGCAGTTGTGCATCATCTGGCAGAAACTCTGCATAGACACTCACCTCATAATGAATAGGCTACACAGTTGTGCATCATTTGGCAAAAACTCTGCACAGTCACTCACTGCATAACTAACAGGCTACGCAGTTGTGCATCATCTGACAAAAACTCTGCACAGTCACTCACCTCATAACTAATAGCCTACGCAGTTGTGCATCATCTGGCAAAAACTCTGAACAGTCACTCACCTCATAACTAATAGGCTACGCAGTTGTGCATCAACTGGCAAAAACTCTGCACAGTCACTAACCTCATAACTAATAGCCTACGCAGTTGTGCATCATCTGGCAAAAACTCTGCACAGTCACTTATTGATATGCATTGATAGAGCATCAACCAATGTAACCATTTGCATTATGCACGGAAAGTATTGTCTGTTACTTAAACAGCCTAAAATAATTACTTGTATTGTAAATAGCTCTCATTAATCTGCATATATGTTTTTATCTGATGTGACTATTGTATTTGTATGTTTGTGAACATTATATATAGTCATTACGGAACTCTTCTCCCTATACCTCCACAGAAAAGGGGTAAAATGTGCCCAATCTGACCTTCGCAGTAAACAAACAGAAACAAAATAAGTCATAACATTCTGCATTTTTTAACAAAAATACCACTACAGCTATTGTCTGACTCCTACTATGTACAATACTTCTCATTGCCTTTTCAGAACTTATTTTTTCTCATCTGGAAGTCTTAGTTTAGCATGCAAACATATGACCTGAGTGAAGCTACCTCACAAAATGCTGCTGTATAGCCTGGTATTACCAACAAAATATAATTTTGTTAAGTATATGCATTTACTAACTTTGCATTAAAAAAGCAAGATATTTACAGTGATAATCTGCAAAAGGCTGAGAACAACTGCATTTCTGAACAAATATTATAAGCGCAGACAGATTACATGACATTCAGTAATGTAGAGCACTTAAAGTAACAGGAATATAAAAAAAAAGGAAAACATATTAGTGCAACAAAAGAATATACAAACCTGGATAAAGAACTTAGATTTTTCTATCAAAACTATCTTATTTTTTGCCTAGATGTATTAGTGTGTGAGAATATTTGTAAAGAAGATACATACTGTAAAATTAACTTATCAGAGATATAGTAAGCTGCACTTGCAGCCTTACAGAGAGTTTCTTTTATAACATTCAAATCTCAGATGTCTCTTGCTTTTTCTGGTCTTCCATATTTATGCATAATGAAAATACTTTGATGTGTAAAAGGGCACATACATGTACACACAAAAAGATCTTGTATACATCAGACCGACGCACATTCATACTCAGTATTCGGAGAAGCTACCACTGACCAGTAATGAAACACGCATGTCATGTAACCCACACAACCAATTTTCATCAACTCTGGCTGATTTATTTTTAAAAGAGAATATTTGAAAGCAGCTTCAATATATGCAAAGAAAAAGCATATTAAAAACTACTGCACTCATGTACCATCACATTTAATTAGCCAATGCCAGGAATGAGAAGTAATATTTGTGCCTTTCTGCCTGTACAGGAGACAAGTCTGAGAAAATTAAATTATAAAAGAAGTAACATTCTGTTTGCAGAATTGAAAAGCACAGAAACCCATAAAAGCTTGATATTTGCAAACCCCTTAAATGATACTGCAGGAAAAATGTTACATTTGATTTTTGTGCGTGTTTGCTAGTCCCATTTTTGCATACAGTACTACGTTTGCCACATTTCAGAGATAAGCTTAACAAAGATTATAAGATGCAATACATGTTGTATATAATTTTCAGTTAGTTTACGTATTTTGCTTGCTGTTTTCTTCATACAGTTATAGCAACATTATGAGATTCTTGTTACCAACCCACTATAAAATACATGTTCATAACTATGTAAATAACATCCATCAACACTGCAGTCTTCATATTTAAGGACAGAAGGAAGATCATTATCTCTGTCATTGCTATGTCTTGAACTAAAGAAAACCATGCTTTTGTGTATACCTATTAATTATTATTAATTATTGTTGATGCCAACTCCCAGGCAAAATGCTGAGATGGTCAAAGCACTGCTAACAGGCTAGAGATTGATAAATATCTAGTTTGAGAATGTCCACTTCCAATAAAACAGAACAATATTTTTATCCATGTTTGACATAATGAAGTGAAAGTGTGGGCTTACTTGTTGCAAACCCATTGCTTCCAACTTCTCATCTCATCATTATGAAAAAGTCCTCAGTGTTTCACCATCACCACCTCACATGGCTTGGCTTAAAGTGGAAGCAATGGAATGAGATTAATCCTTTACCCTTTACTAACTGCATATTATTTGATTTTAGTATGTCTGTTTTGGTCTGAGTCATCAAATTCTGCTTCCAAGTAAAGAAGTTTGCTCAAAGTGGAAGTCACAAATTAGTTTTTGGAGACCCCCCCCCCCCCCATACCTTCTTTGGGTAGAATTTCTAATTATATTTCTATTTTCACTAAATTATAAACTCTGAGGGCACACTGTCTCAGAAAAAGAAATCTCTCTGCAGTTACTGACTTCAGTCATGGTATGTTTTGCACCTTTTAAAATTACTCACCAAGTGACTGTGAATACAAACTGATTGTTGATGATTTTCTAGGTAATTTTCTATAGATGTCAGCTCCTTTGCATACAGAGTTAAATTGCTGACTGTGCCCCCACTTGATATGTTTGATGTGTGTCTCAAGGACAGATGGGGCTGAGTCAGTGGGGACAGGATCTGAGTGACTAAGACCAGTTTACTTTGAGGCAGAGGCAGACTCATGACTGGGAAACACGAACACTGCAGCACTTCACATAGACATAAGTACTATGTGGCAGTCCCATCCTTAGCAAAGGCAGGGGAAGGTTATGGACACTTTCTGCACCACAGTAGAGGACAGCACCACTTGCCTGTGGGATTTTACATACCATGAAAAATTAGTGTGCCAGATAGGGCTTTTAGAGGTTAATAATTACCATGAGGTCTGAACATCACATCTCCAGATTTTTCTTGTGCTATTTTTTAGATATTAATCTATTAACTACATTAATGCAACTTATTATTTTAAACCAGAAGGTGAATTTACGACTGACTGTGAAATCACCCTTCATGATGGGACTGCACAGTAATACCATACAGATCAAGAGGTATGCCTCTGTGGTGGAAGTTCTGAATAACTGACCAAAACTTGATGAGAAAGAAAAAAAGGATACAAACTCATCAACCTACATCCAAACAGTTAATAGATTACTATCACATCAAAACTTTATAAAAACATGACCATAGCCATCACAAGGAATGCATAACACCCTTTACCCCTCCCTTCTACTTCCAACAATTGAAATCCATTAAAATATTAGAGAAATAAATTATAGAAATTCCCCAGGATTTACATTCTAAGTGCAACATCCTTCACCTACAGCTTATTTAAGTATCTGTAGAAAAAAAATCTTAAGTACACTGTTTCTCACATCTGCATCTATAACAATTCTCTCTCTCTCTCTCTGCTTTCTGCCAAGCTATTTCCCTCTATCTAAAAACAAAATAAAAAAAATGATCACCCTACTACCTAAAATCCCTATCGCTACTCCTCCTATGACTTTAGACACATCTTGGTACTTTCCACATCTGTAAAAAATTTGAAAAGGTAGTTTATTTACAATATCCACTTTACAACAAATGCATCATGCTGTCTCCCCAACAAACATGAATTCTGGGCTGGAAGAAATACATTGACAGCTGTATAGACCATTTCAATCCAAAGCATACTAAACATGGATATGGGCAACCTCACTGATGCCATGTTTATACAAAACATTTGGCTCAATGACCATGATCTTCTCCATAATGACCTAATCACTGCAGGCCTTGGTCACACATCTACTTATTGGTGCAAAACTACCTCACTAACTAAAGTCAAACTCACCTCCTCACTTGCAGATGTCACCATAGTTACCAAGGAAGTATCTCAGCTTTCTTCTCTTTTATTAGCTAACAAACTTCCCATCAATATTATACACAACAGCGTCTTACTGTACACTAATGACACATTTCTCCATAGATCTAGCTCAAACACCTGACACAAAACACCTCCAAACTCATACCCCTTAATTACCTGACTGGTATATAACCATCAGTGACAATGGAAAGATAGAAACAATGAACTACTTTCACCAACAATGAATTTTACAGTTTTATGTGCCACAAACCAAATGCAAAATGAATAGAACACTATTTCCCAGAAATAAAATCTCTCACTTTCCAGATCCAGATGGAAAATGTGCATTAGTCCCCTGTCTCGCAGATGGGCTCCACCTTACTGCATCTGATTCCCAAATAAATCTATCCTTTTTACAAACCACTGCCAATTATGTCTGCTGTTTCATTAACTTAGAGCCACAGTGGGAAAATTATTGGTAACATTTTAAAGGTTAGATGGTTCCTTCTTCAGCAAAGATATCAACTTTTACTGGTATCCTTTTTTGACAAATTCTTTATTCAGGAATCCTTTCTCTTTATTGTCAGCAAAGTCAACGTGAGGATCACCAATTACAATCTACTTCTTCCAGTACACCTGATGTACTGTCTCCCTTTACGAATCTTTACTTAATTAACCACAGCCTGTCTTTTCTTGCTTACAAACTAAGGAAATCCATTCCCTCCGGCATCATAAAGCATGCCACTTTCTTAAGAGTTTAAATGAGCTTCCAAGTACCACCTTATCAGATACACAAACTGCAAATGTAATAACCATGCCACTTAAATCATCTGCACTATTTAATTCCCAGTGAAGCTCCTTCTTAAAAAAGACATACAGGCTATTTCTCACTAGACAAAACTATGATTGGTCTTTATGTTTTCACCACCTTTTGCTATACTTCACCTACTTATCTTTTGCTCCATATTTTCCTAACATTTCTGACAGTTTATTACATTTTCGCATTCTCCAACATCAATATTTTACATATTGTAAACATTTGATATGTAGTGCTCTTAGTCATAAACTATGGTTAGACAATTAATAGATTACATTTGCATGGAACTGTATTTTGTATTTGTATCTTTTCAGTTCAGTGCCTGCTTGGGTTCACCAGCTAATTTTATTTTATTTTTTTAACTATAACTGTGTTATTTGTATCCAGAAAAAAGTCTCAAAAATGTCTGGAAATTATCCCTGTGTGAATGACTTACTCTGTAAACAACTTCAAATAAATAAACTATAAAACTTTTAGATTATGTGTAGTCTTCTGAGGATTAATTTGCATTTTTTTTCAGTTTTCAAAAGATCAGCTCAAATTTTTAATAAACTACATATGTGACATATTTTCATCACTTATACAGCATCTGTTGTACTTCTTTATTCTAAAACATGCCCTCACATTGTGAGGGTGAATCCACACTGGAAGTAGACACCTCAACAGGGGGCAATGTTCAGCTCACAAAGTGTAAATCAGTGTGTGCCTTTTAAATTCTAAACTTAAAAATGTGGCATTCAGTTTCATGAACATTGTCTCAAACGTTTTCAGTTCATCTACTCTGACACCACAGTTGCAGTTATTTTTTAAATGTCAGAAATGTGATATTTAAGCAATAACCCATGCCTGGGTATGGGTAATGCTGGATTTACCCATGGTTGGTGTGGTTTGGTCATGAGGGTGAAGCCCAAGTGGCCAAACAAAGACAACCTTGGGTAAATTCAGCATTACCCACACCCAGAAGTGGGTTATTGCTATTATACAATGACATTATTTAAGAAAAAACTACTTACTTTTCTTAAATAATGGCATTGTATAATGCCTCCGTGTTGCCCTTCCGCGGCTGTCTGGTAATTTGCAGCAGTTCTGATGTACTGCGCATGTGTATGCTTACGCAGTACATCAAAGCTGTTTGTAGAAGCAACAGAGAAAGCAAGATCTCCGTTGCTTTTTAGAAAGTGTCTCGCTATGTTAAAGGAGTTTAACATAGCAAGACAGCTTTAAAAAAAGCAATGGAGAAAGGAAGATCTCCGTTACTTTTTTTAAAGCTGTCTCGCTATGTTAAAGGAGTTTAACATAGCGAGACACTTTCTAAAAAGCAATGGAGATCTTGCGTTCTCCGTTACTGTAGCAAAAAAAAAAAAAAAAGACTTATACTAATGGAAAAAGACCAGGCGACCAGACCTTTTTGCATTAGTATAAGCCTGATTTGCAATGTGCATGTTTTTGGAATATTAATCGGGGGTCGTTGTATAATGGTCATTTTATCACGTCAGCCACAGATGCCCATGCTGTTAATTGAACTAGGGGCACTTGTTCCATAGACAGGGCTTTAGCCCTCTACAGCACAGCTCTGGCTATTCTGTTTTGTCTTGATCATCCTGCAGTCCTTGCTTACTTGATTTTTGGGACCACGTACATACATGCTGTGAAAGGAGGTAGCATGCATGGTCCCAGAAACAACCTCAATTAAAACAGTATGTCACTGACAAAGGCACACAGGAAGATTGCCTCTTAGAGTCATGTGCATATATTTCAGATTAGATGCACACGGTTTCATTCTCATATTTTCCTTTTTGAAGATCTGAGGAAGTTAAAGACAATTTTTCTAACCCGATCTCCCAGTTAACCTCTGGAACTGGTGTAACTATCCAAACCTAGGAAACCAGGAACAAGGGAAGTTACTGTATCCCATGTCTGTAGACTAGTATGATATCACCATTATCAGAGGAATTTAATAATGTATAGTACATTGACAAGTGCCATTTTTGCTAAACATTTAAGCCTGATAACTAGTCTATTGTTATTTATACACATAGCCTACAGTTTTGTGCCACCTGCAGTTTCATGCCTTAAAGTAAATATAGGATATATAATACGGTTGTGTTAATCAGAAAAGCTAAAGAAATGAATGAGGTTTGCACAGCATGACATAATGCTAGTTATAAAATAATGCAGCCACACACATTACCTCAAGCAGATTAAATCACAGGAGGAAACTATAAGAAAGAAAATTATCCTACTGAAAATATCTTGTGAACCACATAAGCAGTAAGTTGATTTGTGACTTATTAGCACTTAAACTCTCTATAGTGCTGATTGCTTTAAATTACTTCAAACTGGGCTTTTATTCATATCATATGGTATATTTATCTGGACACAAACAGCTTGTCTTTAACTTTTGTTATGAACCAGCATTACTCGATATAAACATGTAACTACAATTACTGGCTACAGCTATGAAATGGAAGAGTTTGACTAAATATACTGTATTCATTTTTCGTACTCTGGGACTCTGATTAAAAGTGCTTATTATAGGAAATGAAACAGACTGCATTATTCTAATGCCATGAATATTTTATTTGCATCAGAATTAGTAAACTGATTATTTAAAATGAGTTAATTTTATACATAGATTTGAGCCATAGAACACTGTAAAGGAAGGCAGTAGTGATGAAATAGTTCAAGTATTGTCCAGTTCAGTTTGGGATTGTTACATTTTTATAAACGAAAAAGTTTTCACCAGAGGTGGAATATGCCCCTGGGAACTAATGTTTTTTGCCATAGATGTTGGCTGTGTGAGCTGTAAATGGTGTATCTAGTATGCAAGGAGTAATTTTCATAACAATAAATGGTTAGAAGGAGTGCTTCCACTACTGTTAACTCAAAGCATGTATTTTATCACAGTTTTAGCTACCTGCAGTTTTTGCTACATGATTTCATTCTCACCAGTCTAAACTCCCTTTGTGACTAAAGTCCCTGCATGCTGTGTCACAGTGGGGCCTGTATAAATCTGCAGCTGCCAAGTTCCTTTCCACCAGATTATACAGACTATAAAATATGGATCAAGGGCACACTCTTTTTCTGAGTTTATCCAAATGTTTGTTCTAGGGAAAGAAAGTGAGCCAGCAAGCAACTGGATACAAAAGACATACTTGAAAATCATACTGGAATGCTTGGGAAGAACTAGGACCGTTAATAAATTAGGATGGTTATGTAGAATTCTACCAGTGCTGTGAAAGTTCAGCCTGCAAAACAGAAGTGTAGTACACTGAAGTCTTGCATGTTTGCATATACAGGGAAGTATCCCTTTTCAAGTGCACTCATAAACAAGTGCCATTAGAGCTGAATAACATGAAATCACAACATAACATCACATCAAGCTTAAATAGACTCAGCCTCGTTTTACAAAGTGATGCATTTTTTTTTTTATCTCCTACCTTACAGCTAAGCAAGACTCACATTACACAGATTTCTTGGGTGGCATCTACCTCCATCTTTTCCCTTCCAAGTTTGGCAGTATTTAACTCATTTTCTGCCGTCTATGCCATCTAGATCATTTAAAACAAAGACTGTACTTACATATAACCCTGACAAGTCAGCGATCATTCATTTATTCTCCATTTATTCGCTATAGCCATTTTATCCCTTTCTGGGTGATAGTAGGCATAAGGCAAAGACCTAATCTTGTATGGAATTTCAGCACAAAGCCAAACACACATATGCAGTCACACACAGCATGGATAGTATCATTCGATTTAGGTGATCCACAATTCATGGACTTAGCATGTCTTTGACACATGGGAAGAAACTGAAGTGCCTAGCAAAACCCTACAGGAATAAAAGGACATGCGCATTATGCAAAAAAGCTTCAAAACAAGAAACTGAACCACAGAACTGAGAAGTGTGCAGAAACACTAACCATAACAGCCTTTAAATTAGTTTCTTTCAGATCATGACTGTGTCTGTAATATTGTTCTAAACACTGTAACAAGTCAGTCCACCATATGGATATGTTTGGTACAGCTGCTTTAAACTGAATCATTCTTTATTTCTGATGCGCTCATTTCATACTCACAGGGCCAAATTCCAAAAGCCTCGCTCTCCGAATAAGTCAATTACTCTGAGACTTACTCTCAGAGTAAGTGGTTTACTCATACAGAAAGTCCTTTGGAATCTGGGAACTTCCCCACTGTAAGCCTGTTTATAGATGGGCCTTACACCAAAGTCAATCACTTACACTGAGAACAGGTCTTTTGAAATCAGGCCCATAATGTGTAACAACAATTCCAGTAATAATAATGGTCTCTATAGTTAACAGAACGCAAAAAGTAAATCCATTGATTATGTAGACCAATCTACACCTACATGCCCTTTCTCTATCACTCTGACATGCAAACAGACATTGAAGGACTAAAAGTACACTGAAGGCTCAGTTCCCATTCTTTCTGCTACAAAGCAAAATAATTTAATTTTACAGGGACCTTTTACTGCTTGTCATCTTAAGCTACACTGAATTCCAGATGATCCTTTTAAATGAAACTTGAAATGTTATGAGGTATTAAAAATGTCTTTAAAGCAAAAAACATTACAAAACGAGATGCTAAGAATAATGCCAATCATAAAAAGGATACTTTCAGGGCCACTTCCAAAAAATACCCTACTTAAATAAGCAAAGCTCCACTCACACCTTAATCACACAGGATAGAAACATTTTTTGAACACCAGAAATAAATGCTGTGTACCAAAAATGTTTTTATCGGCACATGAGCTTATTGCTTGAAAATATCACAAAATAAAAACACAACAACACACTTAAGAAGAACAACATGATATTTCAACAAAATAAATAACAAACATTTACATAATTATCAAGGACTGAATGCTAAAAAAATAATTTAGACCACAAAATTTGACCAATCGATCTTGCAAAATACATATAAAATTCTGACAACTAAACTGGCATTTAAACTTGCAGCAACATTCGAACAATACTTTAAATTTAACCAAAAAAGAATCAAATCCATAACTTCAGGAAAGAGAGTTACATGTAATATTCTGTTGACATTGTCTCTATTAGCTGAAAAGCAGTTCAGATTTATGAATCTCCATGAAAGAGCATCTTTTAAAGTACTCAGATTATGTGTCCTCTTTTCAGAGGTTGACATAATAAATGGGAAATGGAAACAAAAAATAAATTAAGCTATATATCTGCACTTCCTTCAGCACGACCTCTGCAAATGTATTTGAATCCCAATAAAGATGAAGCCCTCTTAGATTGTGGTACAAAAGTACTGTAAACAGTTATAAGTTGTGTGTTGTGTATATTTAAAGGAATAAAATATAGAAAACACTCTCAATAGATTTCTAGACCTTCTCAAATTATAAAGAGGTTGCATTCATTCCATGTAGTGGAAGAGTGATAACCAACACCGAGTTTCATAACATGACAGTAAAATTTTAGAAATAGGCTTATTAGAAATTAATGTCTGGAAAATGTTTGGAAAGTAGATGAGAATGGTTTATGCTATTCAGACCAGCTACGTTTTGGGGGATGAAATAATGGTTAACGTGTTTACCTTGCAGGCACAAGGTGCAAGGTTTAATTTTCACCATTGAAAGGGAAATTGGCTAAGCTTAAACAACCTGCAAGGCAGGGTGGGTTTGGCATAATGGTTAAAGTATTTGCCTCATGGACATAAGGCACAGGGTTTGATTCAAACCTTAGGTAGGCAGCTAGCCTAGCATTCACCTATGAACCTAAAAAGGCTGCTAACCTTGTACATACTTATAAAGAATGTTAAGTGCGATGGTCTAATGTTTAAAGTATTTACCTCACAATCAGAAGGTACAGGATTTAATTCTTACATTTGAAAGAGAAATTGAATACGCTTAAAATGGCCAACAGAGCCAGCTAATGTAATATCTAACTATGAACCTATGAGAAAATAAAATATTTCAAGGTCAGAGTAGGCCAAATAATATAAATATAAGATAATAACCTTTGTGCTTTAAAGAGTTTTACATATATTTACAACACATTTTTTATGGAAATGAAACTGACAAACCAATAGATGTATGCACATAAATACCAGGATTATAGTGTGTGGTTCAAGTTAATAAGAATACAGAAAACTAAATCCAACATTCTGATTAATAATTAGTATGTCATGATATAGTTGTAAAATAAATTATGTACTTTTGGCTTAATAAATATCTTCTTAGTAAAAAAGACAATATTTATGGTGACAGTAATATGATGTAATACAACCATAGAATATTTTTAGGCTTGTCCCCTTGCAAAAAATCTTGTTTTCCAGTTGTGTGAGCCCAGGTTCTGTCTTGAAGTATTGTGCAAAGTTGCATTCATGTTATTTTTCAGTTATTTGTCTTGATATGTTTGAATGCTTTGTTATTTGAAAATCTACTCAGACACAAATATATATATATATATATATATATATATATATATATATATATATATATATACATATATCATACATACATACATATACATATATATATATATATATATATATATATATATACACACACACACACACACACACACACACACACACACTGTGTGTGTGTGTGTGTGTGTGTGTGTGTGTGTGTGTGTGTGCGCACGTGCTTGTGTGTGTGTGTGTGCGTGTGTGTGTGTGCATGGGATTGCAATAAACTCTGTTAAATGTATTCCCTTGACAGAGTTTACTGCTGTCTAGATGTATTGATATCACTTCTTGTTGAATGCAAAAGTATTAGTATAAATTTACACTTATCCTCCATGATTTTACTTATATGTCATAATTTTTCATTTATATATTTAAAATTTAACCATATATGCACACAATTTATAATCAGCTTTATCTACAGTTTTAGGATAATCATTTTCAATCTGTGCAGACATTCCTAGTACACCTTCTAAAGTTTATTTCTGCTACTTGGTAAAGAATGGACTAGCAAACTGATTTATGCAATCTTTTTTGTGATTCTGAAGAGTAACAGTGCTCATTATATGGGATTGTAGAGCTTGTCTAATAACAATAATAAATGAATAGAACATTTTACTCTAGCTTTTATTCTTTTAGAATTGTGTTCCATTTAGAATGATATATAACTAATGCTAAGCCCATGCCATGCAATTAATGACAAGATTCTTAACCTATGACACACAGCACTAAGGGAAGCACAGTAAGTCATTCAGCTTGACCTATTCAATGATTGTAAGAGGTGGAAAGAAACACAAAGGAATGTTCTTTGATATGAAAGTGCATCATCCGTATGACATATAACTACTTATTCAGAGTGCAAAACAGCACAATAACGAGACAAATGCTAACTAACATTTATAGTCTTCACTGATTCTCTGAATTATATGGCAAATCAACACTTTCTATTTAATTTGAAGGCATTTTCAGTTTCAAAGAACTGCAATTAGCCAGAAAAATGCTACGTGCTACACTATTTAAATGAAAAGTTCTATTTTCTGTTGTTACCTACTGATGTTGTTACACTAGTCTTGGAATTATATTCAGCATAGAAATGCATCATAATGGAAGACACTAAAAGAAAAACATTCGATAAGGTTCTAGACCTTTGACTTACAAGATTATTGCTATTGTTCTTTAAGCAATATAAGCTACAAGAATGAAAGCTTCCTAATCACAATACACTATGTTATTTTATCACTTTCAGGTGTTTTTCAAGTAACTTTTTACATCATTTGAAGCACATTTTAGAGGCAAGGTCTGAAACAGATCTCAGAGATAAAAATACATCGGTTACACTGCGCCATAAAAGCACTTCATAAAAAGCAGACCTGAAGTGAATGAGTATTATTATTGTTTATTTTATTTATTTCCATTTGCTTACCAGAAAAATGTAACTTGGCCTGTCACCTGTTTTCATTGGATGACTGGGGATAAAAGCTCTAGTAACAATAACATAAAATAATTAGCTGTACAAGTAAGATAAGAACACAGCATTTAGAAATATTTTACACAGAAGGTACACTTTGTTATTCATGAAATATAACATATCAGGATAATATAAGTCTAATACATTTAAAGTTATTTGGATTGCTTTTAATTGTATCAGTTGTGACGATTATGTTAAGTCAGTATACCTGGAGCAGTGAAAATGACTTAAAATCAGTTACTGTAAACATTGCACAAAGCAGAATTAGTATGCTTAAAATATGACATTGGTGATCTATGAATGTTGTTGTCGTTCGGCTTTTCCCGGTTAAGGGTCGCCACAGTGGAACTCCGGTCCGCTAATGACTGGGAGTAGATTTTCACGATCGCCGAGGTGCCAGCTCAACATTCAACCTTCAACGAAGGCATGCCCATTTATGCACATTTACGCATGTCTTTTGGACGCCCACCCGACCCTGGGGAGGACATGCAGACTCCACACAGAAGGCACTCCCCGCACTCCAGCCTTCTGTGTGGAGTCTGCATATCAGTGATCTATGAATGCCATCACTTAATTACAAAAGTTTCAAGCAGCATTTGTACCTGCACTTTTAAAGTCAGTGTCAGGAACAAGTAGCATATTGCATAAAATATTGTATCAGGTGAGATTTAAACAATTAAAGGTCAGAGGTCAAAGTATGGAAGTCATGGAATTGTAGCATATTGCATAAAATATTGTATCAGGTGAGATTTAAACAATTAAAGGTCAGAGGTCAAAGTAAGGAAGTCTTGGAATTGCAGACTTTAGACATGCAGTTTGAGTTTCATTAACAACAAATACGTTTGTCTTCTAGAGAGCAGTGTTCTGTTGTTAAGAGTATTGCTGTATGAAGTTCTTTATGGTTGGCCATTTTTTGGATTACATAAAAAATTGTGGATGACCATTAGTTAATTGTAAGTCATCTGTTGGGTTAAGTCAATCCAGTTAAGATTCTTTTTAGGAAAAATCAGTAATGAGCCCTCTACATACCTGATGGTGTGAATATTTGCTCTAGATGGTGGTCAGTATTGATGTGACACTCCCCATTCCCTATCCTTTGGGTGCAATTAGCAGCAAATCTAGCTTTTTTTTTAATTTACCGTTGCTATGGTTTATTTTTTATATTAATACATGTAGATTGGTTCAGATAGGAGTAGCAGTCAGCAGCATTAACAGGAGATCTGTTGAAGTACTACTTTTTCTAAAAGCATCAGTTCTGTTTCTGAGCAATAGGCCAAGTTTCTCATAAGTCCTTTTCTACTATTTATCAAATTGCAAGTTGTTGTGTATAGCTAATCCCAAATATTTGCTGTTGTTTATTACTGCAATTCTGCCTTTATTGACTGAGGAAACAGTGAAGTGTGATTTTTGTGTCTGAGGCATGTTTAGGAGTAAATAGCATTCATTATTTATTTTATTTTAACAGCAGCTGCAAGAAACCTACAGGAGGATGCTTCTTGGGTTTGCTGTTGTAGTGCTCCTGACTTTTTCACAGTGCATGTAAGTCTAGAGTCTACATACTGAATAATATTGTCTTATGTAGTTGCTAAATGTGGGTCATTCATAAATACAATAAGCAGAATGGGTCAAGAATAGACCCCTGGGGAACTACGAATGAGTCTTTTTGTCATGTGTCTGCTTGAGATCGAGTTGAGAGGTTGTTAATGAAAGAGGAGAGGTAGGAATGGCACAGTCCAGTTTTGGATAATTTCCTAAGATGTTTTTGATGAGAGACAGTATTAAAGGTTTCTGATAATATGAGAAAGAGGGGTGAGGCTACATTACCATGGTTTCCCTCAATACTGATGTAGCGAGGAAACTGAAAAAGAATTATGCTGTTACTGTGATATGGTCTGAAACATATTGTGTCATAGAGTGAAGGTTATTGGCCATAACATGTTTGTGTAACTGTTTTTCTATGCATTTTTTTCTGGAATTTGAAGTAATGGAAGCAGCACAGCTATTGGTCTATAACTGCAGAAGTGAGTGGAGTTGCCATCTTTATGAATTGGTAGGAGTGTTATTTTTTCCATATGGTTGGGATATCATTTTCTTGAAGACTTAACATTTTGTTATTACTGAAAATTGTTATATAATGTATAAACTGGTGACTTAGCTGACAGGTTATACCTTCTGAT
The DNA here is from genome assembly GCF_019279795.1 of Protopterus annectens. Lineage (NCBI taxonomy): Eukaryota > Metazoa > Chordata > Ceratodontiformes > Protopteridae > Protopterus > Protopterus annectens. Next base: position 283,468,757 of record NC_056738.1, read on the forward strand.
TTGTTATCGGTGAAAGGAGTTGGCTGGGGACATAACCAAGTTTCAAAATGTTATGGAACAGATTACCTGAAAAGCTTAGAATTGTTTTGATAGGTTTTGAGTATGGATGTATATAAAGTTCTGTTGTTTTACTTAACCATCCACTTGGTGCAATTTTTGAATCGTCTAATAGTTTGTATATTTTGTTGGGTTTTATTTTTCTGCAACCTGATTATTGTGTTTTTGTTTAGTGACTAGAGATAGCCAAAGACTGCATTTGATTATGTTTGACTCTGTTTCATCTCTCTAGAACTTGTATTATTTGGAAAATTTTGATGAATTCTGATAGAGAATTCTATATTGGGAGCAGTTTTATTATATTCCAGTTATAAGTTGCAAATTATAGTAATTTTCTTTAGTAATGTAGGCATGGGATCTTTGGAGAAGATGATTACTGAAGTTAATGCAGAAATTGTTTTACTTTTTCTGTAGTCAGGATCCAATCTAGAATGGATGTTCTAATAGTACCTTTACTCTATTTGTTGGGGTCTAAATTAATGTAGTAAAGCCACATAGGTTTAAAACAAAATTGTGGCTCAGTCTACACTTAAATCACCTACCATGATAGTTTCCTAAGAGATGTCAGTGATATTTTCAAGGGAAGGGATGTTGTTCCCAGGAGGTATACATATCTGTCTATCTACCAATCTATCTATAGATATATTTATACCTATATAAACATGGCTCCTTGTTAGTTGATTTGCCTGCTCTCATAATCCTTAGGATATTATAAAATTGGGGTATGCATTTCTTAATTTTTAATTTCTTGTATAACCAAAGTTTCAATTTGAACTAGTATGTCTTTGGTATGGAGGATTAACCAAGCATGCATTTCAGTAAACTTATTACACATACTTCTTGGACTACAGTGTAGTAACTTTAAGGTTTTTTTGGTTGGAAAAGTGGAATTTAGGGGAGTATTATTTTTGTAGATGGACATATATATGGGTGGAGACTGCTAACAGGGTAGGGCTGGCAGAAATGACAGTGCAATATGCATGTATATGTAAAATGGTAGAGAACAAGCTATTTTCTTCTGCACTTCTGATTTAGACCTAATTTATGGACTAAATAGTGAAAGGATAATTCGGTTGGAGAGAGTTCTGCAAAGATTGCCTTTATGGCTTTATTGTAGTGCTAGGTCAGTTGGGCAGATTGGAGAGATTTAATGATATGCAGTGACAAATATGGAGTGGACTGGTGTTTGGGACGTTGTGGGTAGGAATAAGGATATATACATTTAGACTAGAGTAAAGAATGTGGGTGGATTTAGGATAGGGTAGTAAAGGCCAACCCAGGACTGTGTGCTTCCAGAAACAATCAGTGGGAAAAATTGGCAAAGCATGTGGTAAATAGGAGGTGCATACATTAGAAAGAAAGAAATACAGAAAAAAATGTCAAAAGCAATGAAAAGTCTAGAAATGCAGTGATAAGAACCAGCAGTGGCACACTGTAGATAGAGCACTTCTAATGTGCAAAGGTATAGAGAGTGTTTTTATTTATTTATTTATTTTATTTTACATTTGTTGACTGGGCTAGTCCAACTGGATATATGTCCATTTTCAGCAGAGGCCCGGAGAGTAAAGCTTTATTACAGAACTAGTAACATCAGATACATTACACATTTAAAGCTAGAGTACAAATTTTACATAGCCCATTAGTAATCATATAATTTGCATTATTTAGAAGAAATAGTAACAAGTATTTATGAGGTAGAGACATGTTTATACAATAGAAAGCTAGATAAACAATCTAGTGCTCTATAGTAGTTACTAAGAAAGGCTAAGTTAATACTGACTTATTTTAGCTTGTAACTCATACTCTGAGGTATTGAGAAAGGTATACATTCAGCAGCAGTAATGAGATCGGAATATGGAGAGTATAGCATAGCAGTGTTGAGAGAAAGGGTGGGTAATAAAGCAGGGATAAGAAAGAAAGAAAGAAAGCATTTTAATGGATTAGTAATCTTATTTGGAAGAGGGAATGTGGCAGATAAAAAGGTTCAATTGTTATGTAAGAACTGAAATTTATGGCAGTAAACATTTGCAGTGCAGGGTGGATTACACAAACTTTACTTTGTGGAAACCTTACTGCTAGCAATGAATAAGAACAGTAAAAGAGATACACTCTGTTAACATCACTATATGCAGCAGTGTACTCCATTATTACAGGCAGAAAATGACAGGTAGTTTCTTCCAGTGGCTTTTCTCTGATAGCAATCAGATGCAAAGGAAAATTTCACTTCACTGCAAGGTTCCCGAGAGAAGCTGCATTTACAAGGTTTTAGGTTCTCTGCTTCAGTGAATGGCATTTTTAACTGAGAGGGGCTGCTAATACATCAGAAGCTTAGACACAGGGAATCAGTTTCACAATAATGGGGTGACAGATTACAAACAGTAAGGGGGGTAGCACTTTTTAAATAAAACTTTCGGAGTAGGTTTACAATGATTTTTTTTTACATTTGTAGGTTCATAGGTTCATAAGAAGGTACTAGGCTATTGGTTCTGGAGCCTATATAACCCTAGCCAAAAAGGTTACCTGGCTTTTGCCACCCAAGAAAGTTATTTTTCTGTGCCCCTGTCTAGCAGAGCCACAGAAGTGCTCCCCAGGGTGAATTTCCTATTTCCCATCCGATTGTCATGATTTTTCTTAAAGAGGGCTAATGAGGAGCATTTCTTGACATGAATGGGTAGTCTGTTGCAGAGCATGGGAAGTCTCTGGGACAGGAATCTATCCCTCCAGCATGCTCTGTTTATTGTGGTGGCAAGGTTTAGGTCCCTGGAGCATGTGGCTCAGAGAGATTGGGGTTTCTTTAAGTATAACATGCCCAACAGATCTGGGTTTGACATGGCTTTGTATGTTAGGCAGAGGTTGCCTCTGAGTAGGCAATATGTGACGGAGTAGAGGTGGAGTTTTTTGGGACAGTCTGCGAATGGCATCTGTTTGAAGCCAGTAATCCTCTTAGTGAGTATTTCTGTGGCCTTTCTAGTTGTTGCAGATGTCTTGCGAGGTACATGCCAAATGGGGCATTGTGCTCTATAATGGGTCTGATGAGGGATAAGCAAAGAGGCACAATGACCTCTTTTTTTCTGCAGGTGAACCCCTTTGTGATGAGGTGTGCCACGTAGAAGGATTTCCTGACTACTGTGGTGATGTGATTATCAAAGGAGAGACTACTGTCTACCTGTGTCCCAAGGTCTCTTATTACACTTTAGGTGTTTAGTAGGCTGCCGCCTTTGTGCTAGTTCATGGGTACATTGTTTTTCACAAAGGGGATGACAATGCACTTCTTGGCATTGAGCTTGAGGCCATGACTTTGACACCAAGCATCAGTCTCAGTGAGGCCCCTTTGAAGAATGTCCATATCATTAGGCGATTCTATTATGGCACCTAGTTTGCAGTCATCTGTGAACTTCATTAGCCAAAGACCTGCTGTATTAACCTGGACTTCTGAGAAGTAGATGCCAAACAGTAGAGGACCCAGGACTGAGCCCTCTGGTACTCCTCTTGTCAATGGTCTGAAGTTGGATTTGGAGTCGGCTACTTTCACTGTGTGGGTTCTGTCAGTGAGGCAGTTGGTCACCCATCTTGTGACATAGGGATTTATGCCCAGTCTACTGAGTTTATCTATATTTCCAGAGTGGGGGATAGTGTTGAAAGCCTTGGCGAGGTCAAGATAGGCTGTGTGCATCACCTTACCCTCGTCCACAGCTCTGGTGACTGCTTCAAAGAAGTCAATCAGGTTTAAGAGACATGACCTACCTTTTACAAACCCAAACTGTGTGGGGTCCAGAGTTTGGAGGGTACCTATGTCCTTGTTTATAAGCTCCAAGATGATACGTTCCATGGCCTTGCAGACCAGACTCATCAGGCTAATGGGGCAGTAGTTCCTAGGGTCCATGTTGGCGCCACCTTTGTGGAGTGGGATAACCATCACTGTGTGCCAATCAGTAGGCACAAAGCCTGAAGTGAGGCTATGATTGAACATGGAACTTAGGAGGGGTGCCAGTTTGTTCTGTAGTTCATGCAGAACGTAGCCTGGGATCAGGTCCCATGGACGCTGTGTTCTTGGCTTTGGAGAATACGGTCTTTTCTTGTGGAGATTTGATTATAGGGGCTTTGCATTCTTCCAGTATAGTGATGGGCCCTTTGAGGGGTGAGGGGGATTGAAGTTTGCACAGAACCTATCTGCCATGATGTTGGCAATATCAGTTGGTTCTGTATATCTAGTGCCATTGTCCTGTAGCTCAGGGCATATCTGAGTGTCACCATTGAGATTCTTGACATAACTGTAAAATGCTTTGTGGTTGTCTTTAGAATCAGTGGTGATTTTATTTTCATATCTAGCTTTGGAGGATTTTATGATAGATCTCAGCTTCTTACTGAGGCTGACCAGGGAATTACTGCAATCAGGGGATTTCACTCTTTTTTGCAACAGCTTCTTCCTTCTGTTGTAGAGTTTGTTTATGGCGGGGGACCACCAGATTGGCTTCCTTTTTTTTGGAGGATAGTGTCTTGATTCTGTCGGGGATGGCACGATCCATGCACTTGTGTTTGTGCTTATACAGTGCATTTGTATAGGATTCAGCAGTTGTTCCTCTATTTTCTGTCTGTATGGGTGCCGTGAAGCTTGCCACTTCTGTCTTAAGAAGCATGAAGTTGGTTTTAAAGAAGTTTTTTACAGTGTTTTTTTAATGGAGATTGGGGGGCGGATATTGATGTCTAGGGTGATTAGCTTGTGGTTGAATCTGACCAGCAAGGAGTTGAGCTCTGGTGTGGAACACTGGCTGTCCATATTGGTAATAACAAGGTCCAGGATATAGCTGCCCCTGGTGGGGGTATGGACAAACTGATCCAGGCCATTGGAATTTATGAATTTCAGAAAGCATTGAGCAAATGAGTTAGTACGAGTATTTTTCCCAGTTGATGGTGGGGTAGTTGAAATCGCCCATTATTAGGGTATTGGGCTGTACCTTAATGTTACCCAGTATATCAAGAAACATGGAGTGGCCATCCTGAGGCATGGTGGGGGATGTGTAACAAGCTACAACTTGGACTGCAATATTGCTCAGTGTTAGCTGCATTTGGATAATTTCGGATGCATTATGTTGAGCAACTAGTCTAGAGGTGTGGATATCCTTAATGAATATGGAAAGCCTCCTCCTTTAGTGTTTCAGTCCAGGTTAGGTGGCTGAAAGGTGTGGTATGAGTTATAGCCTGGTAATGCAGGGGTGCTCTCTGGAGCCTTAAACCAGGTCTCCGTCACTGCACAGATGTCGATGTTCTCCATTTTAAGGAGTGCCTCGAGTGAGTTCATTTTGAGGTTTAGACTTCTGGCATTGAGTAGCATTACCCTCAGATTTTGCTTGCTTATACCTGCTACAGTGGTGAGTTTTTTATTTGAACCTTGGCTAAAAAAAGGCACTATAGGGGTGGCAAGAGCCTTAGTCAGTATCTGGAATCCCACAGATGACAGGTGCAGGCCATCTCTGGCAAAGCATTGTGGTCTGTCGATCATGTCGTCCCAGGCAGACAGACACTGGATCACCTTAGAATGACACCAGAAGCCTAGCCAATTGTTGAAGTCAATCATTTTGTCCTTGTATTGTGGTATCATTATGAGCAATGGCAGGATGCTACTCCGGGCTAGGTTCATACCTGCCTGGGCTACATGATCCAAGAGCTCCTCCATGTCTCTTTTCATGTAGTCCAGGGAGGTACGTCTCAGGTCATTAACACAAACATGGACAATGACAGAGTCATATTTGTACTAGTTGTGGAGTGACCTGAGTGCTTGCGTTATGTGGCAGATCCTGGCACCTGACAGGCAGCTGACAGTAACTTTCTCCTTGTTTAGCCTAGTGAGTGGGACATCAGTGTGCCTGACTATAGTGTCACCTATTTTCTCAAGCCATTTTATAAGCTTTTTACATTCAAAATGTGAAAAGCTTAACATACTCTTTTTTTTTTTTTCCATTTTGTATGTGTGAATCCATGCATGTAAATGTGCAGTCAGATTGGAAAAAATACAGAACGACATCAGGGAGGATTAGAGATAGGAGCGACTGTCTGAGAAGATCAAGACTGTAAAAGTCATGCTCTAACTGAAAGTAAGCGGTATCAGTGGATCAGTATGTCATGATATCCTGTATGTGAGGAGGTGAAAGCTTTTGTGCTACATTTATACAACATTGCTTGTTATGTTAGTGAGATAGACTGATTTTGTTTGCTTGCTGAGTGGTCATATTCCCTTCTAGTCATGGCAATCTTATAATGCTGCCTACTGTGGAGGTTTTGCTGCACTGGTGGTAAAAGCACATCATTTTGTTGGGTATTAGTAGGTGTACCAGAAATGCATGAAAATGTCTGTGTTGCTTAGCACTATTGTTGCATTATACACTTTACTTACTTTAAGTGCATGGATATGGTCATAGAGTAAGCCTATGCTGTAATAGATATAACTCTCAACCAGTCATGGAAAATCTCAACAGAATTAGGGACAAACTCAGAAATAATCAGAGAGACTTAAAATATTAGTACTATTATCATGAGGCACTGATAAAATTTAAGAATGTGAGTGAGTATTTTCTTAAGTAAATGAAGTCTATAACTCTAATTATTGTCATTATTTACTAAAGGTAATTCAAAGAGTTTTCTCCAAATTTCATCAGTTTTAGGAAGGTTTAAGAGGGGCAGAGTTAAAATTTGAGTAAAAAACAGGAATATTTCAGATGTATCATCAAAGATGGTGATGTTTGGGTGATTCTTTACAAGCATATGTCTTCTATAAATAATTTTATACATAAGCTGTTAACTACTGTTTAACAAACCAACAAGACTGGGTTTGGTGAACCGTAAAATATTATTTCCTTAATGAGGGTAAGTGATGCAGATTTCATACAGACATACTCTATCTGTCACGTGCTTATTTAAAGCTTTGTGCCAGGTGCTAATCATTTAATCTTTTTTGTTGTACTCAGTTAGATTGCTTTTGGATTAAAATAAATATGATTATACTTATCTAATAATCACAAACAGATGTGATGGCATGAAATGGCCACAGCCTTGTGTTTATTAAGCCAGTTGTATTCAAAGCCAAGTAATTGTCTATTAAATGTGATCAGCTGTAGAATGCAGGTAGCCAGCTGCATGCAAACCAATACAATAATCAGTGTAGTAAGCAGTAATAAAAAAAAATAAATTCTCTGCATGGGGACGGGTTAAAAAAAATCTCCATTCTGGGGTAGGGGATGTTAAAAACATCCTCAGCTCTGTGTGTTAAATAAACCAGGTATGCCACAGCATGGAAGCGAATTGTACCACTGCTGGAACACTAGTTCTAGGGAATGACTACTGTACTATCTGCAGACAACAAATAAACATCTGAAGCTGTGACAAAAAATGGGTAAAAAACTCTAACTTGAAGGAAAACAACACAAGAAATAACATAGATGAAGTGAAAATGCTGCATCATTTTGATTCAATAAGATATTTTAACTTATTCTGCACTATGTATATAAACCAAAATATGCTTTTGGTTAACTATAATTTCTATTGTATCAAGTAGGTACAGAAACAGGCAATTTGGGTAGAGGAAACATATATCATCTACCATGTAAATGTACCCATACAAATAAAATTAGCACACAGATTCTGTCTTTTCAGTACCCCTGCAAAACTATATTTTCACTCCTTCTTCAATGTTTTTAATCTTTAATATTTTTCTTCTGATGTTAGTAGATATATTTATATTGGTTTGCACTAACCGTCCTGCTATATTAGGGATAGGAAGCAATGCTGCTTTATTGAAAGGATCATTCTTGATTCAGATTACATACACTGCAGTTTCTAGTTTAAGCACATTTATGCCTAGGGATTGAAGTCATCAAGATTATTAAACAAATCAATTTACTGTACTATAATTAAAAAAGAAAGTATTATTCTTTAAAAGGTTAATAGCGTCAGTGGAATTGGCATTAATGCCAGTTTCTCACCTCTATTTAAAATGGTGTTGGCAGGTTGAATGTTGGTACCCTAAGAATTTTGTTGCTCTCCACAACAGCACTATATTTAGCCTAGTCATGATGTGGCATTACCCCACCTTTCTGCAGAATAAGTGTGTGATTAAATTGTAATCGCACCCTTTAATGCCTGACCTGCTTCAGCTGATGAAAATATAGGGCTACCTGCTCATTTCAAATAACATAAAGAAAGATAGAACTAAAAAATGAAATGTCGTTTCTGAAAATAAACTATAAGACACATGGCATCGGTGCCAGTACTAATTTTGGCAGCGCCAACAAGTATGACAACGAAGGTACATTTGTTTTCAGTTACATGTTATTCTCCTTGCATTCTGCTTATTTTTTTAAATATTTTTTTCTGTCCAATATATGATATTTTCTTTGTTTCTGTATCATTGTGTTTGTGGTTCACTAATTTTTGGGGAGCTGTTCACAGTATTGTCCCAAAGTCTCCCCATTCCTGCACCCAAATAGCCAATATGTTGCTTCATTAGGATGGGATCTATGCTTTACTAGCCTGGGCCATTAAGCTGGGATGTATGATTCACTAGCCTGGGCAAGAGACCTTCAGCACATCTGTAGCCTAATAAGCCTATCTGTGAGTTAGTTACTAGGAAGTTGGTAAGACTACATATCTTACAGACTGCCCTAGCTCCATGTCCCAGTGATATCCATGCTCCATAACTTCCTCGGGAGTCCCCTTTAATATATATATATATATATATATATATATATATATATATATATATATATGCATACAAACTATGGATATATATCCAAATATGCCCCCCACATCCCCCCTTACTATATATAGTAACTCCAGGATCGCACTACAGTGGGGAAAAGGCCATATATAACTTTCAGTGAAATGTGTTTCAGTGAATTGTGTTTTCAGTGAATTGTGTTTTCAGTGAATTGAGCTTTCAGTGATTTGTGCACAGTCATTTGAGTTTCAGTGAAATGTGCTTTCAGTGAATAGTCCTAGACACATACATATATATATATATATATATATATATATATATATATATATATATATATATACAGTGGTCCCCAACCACTGGGCCATGGACTGGTACTGGGCGATGGAGCACTTGGTATTGGGCCATCAGGTAAGTGAATGCCTGTAAGAGTGTGTTTATGCGTTTGAATGTGTGAGTGAATGCGTGCATGAAAGCAAAATAATCTGTGCGTGTGTGTGTGTGTGTGTGTGTGTGTGCGTGTGTGTGTCTGTGTGTGTGATCGTAAGAGTGAGAGTGATGTGTGAATGAATGCAGGTATGAATGAGGAAGTGACTGTGTGTGTGTGTGTGTGTGTGTGTGTGTGTGTGTGTGTGTGTGTGTGTACGTGTGAGATCGGGAGAGTGAGAGCGATGTATGAATAAATGTGTAAGTGGGTGTGTGGCGTGTGGGTGTGACAGACAGTGAGAGCGATGTATGAATGAATGTGTAAGTGGGTGTGTGGTGTGTGGGTGTGACAGACAGAGCATTGTGTGAATGAATGCAGGTATGAATGAGGAAGTGTCTGTGTGTGTGTTTGATCGAGAGAGAGTAAGAGTGATGTGTGAGTGAATGCAGGTATGAATGAGAGAGTGTCTGTGTGTGTGTGTGTGTGTGTGTGTGTGTGTGTGTGTGTGTGTGTGTGTGTGTGTGTGTGTGTGTGGGGGGGTTTGTCTGTGTGTGTGATCGTAAGAGTGAGAGTGATGTGTGAATGAATGCAGGTATGAATGAGGAAGTGACTGTGTGTGTGTGTATGTGTGAGATCGGGAGAGTGAGAGCGATCTATGAATGAATGTGTAAGTGGGTGTGTGGCGTGTGGGTGTGACAGACAGTGAGAGCGATGTATGAATGAATGTGTAAGTGGGTGTGTGGTGTGTGGGTGTGACAGACAGAGCATTGTGTGAATGAATGCAGGTATGAATGAGGAAGTGCCTGTGTGTGTGTTTGATCGAGAGAGAGTAAGAGTGATGTGTGAGTGAATGCAGGTATGAATGAGAGAGTGTCTGTGTGTGTGTGTGTGTGTGTGTGTGTGTGTGTGTGTGTGTGTGTGTGTGTGTGTGTGTGTGGGTTTGTCTGTGTGTGTGATCATAAGAGTGAGAGTGATGTGTGAATGAATGCAGGTATGAATGAGGAATTGACTGTGTGTGTGTGTATGTGTGAGATCGGGAGAGTGAGAGCGATGTATGAATGAATGTGTAAGTGGGTGTGTGGCGTGTGGGTGTGACAGACAGAGCATTGTGTGAATGAATGCAGGTATGAATGAAGAAGTGCCTGTGTGTGTGTTTGATCGGGAGAGAGTAAGAGTGATGTGTGAGTGAATGCAGGTATGAATGAGAGAGTGTCTGTGTGTGTGTGTGTGTGTGTGTGTGTGTGTGTGTGTGTGTGTGTGTGTGTGTGTGTGTGGGTTTGTCTGTGTGTGTGATCGTAAGAGTGAGAGTGATGTGTGAATGAATGCAGGTATGAATGAGGAAGTGACTGTGTGTGTGTGTATGTGTGAGAACAGGAGAGTGAGAGCGATCTATGAATGAATGTGTAAGTGGGTGTGTGGCATGTGGGTGCGACAGATAGTGAGAGCGATGTATGAATGAATGTGTAAGTGGGTGTGTGGCGTGTGGGTGCGACAGATAGTGAGAGCGATGTATGAATGAATGTGTAAGTGGGTGTGTGGCGTGTGGGTGTGACAGACAGAGCATTGTGTGAATGAATGCAGGAATGAATGAGGAAGCGCCTGTGTGTGTGTGAATGAATGCAGGTATGAATGAAGAAGTGCCTGTGTGTGTGTTTGATCGGGAGAGAGTAAGAGTGATGTGTGAGTGAATTCAGGTATGAATGAGAGAGTGTCTGTGTGTGTGTGTGTGTGTGTGGTATGGATGAAAGGTACACAAACTTCATTGCTGCTGCCTCCAGCGATCACTCTCACTCTTCACTCTCTCCCCCCCCCCCTCTCTCTGTCAAACACAACACAAACCATACCTCTCAACCTCTTACTAGTGCAAAAAATCTGGACAAAGCCTAACAGAATGGGGGGACAAATACGGACAGATTTTAAATATTGCTCTTATAACCATAGAAAGTTGCTAGAATAACAGGATTTGTCTTATGCATTTTCCTGAAAGATATGAGGTCTGAAATACAAATGTCTATCATTACTTAATTACTTCAATCCTCAGATCATCCCAGTAATTTTCCAGAAAATCACAAAGGTTATGAGGATCAGACCAAAACTCAGAGGGAAAAATCTGGACATTCTGCGAAAATCTGTACAGCTGAGAGGTATAAATATCTCTCAGCCTCTTACTTAGATCAAAAAATCTGGACAAAGCCAAAAATAATGGAGGGACAAAGGCTCAAAATGGGGACCCTTTTAAGTACTGCTCTTACAAACTTTGAAAGTTGATAGAAATACAGGTTTTGCATTAGCATGAATTTTCTGAAGGGTATTAAATATGAAACTCAACTGTCTGTCAATATTTTCTGACTTCAGCCTCAATGATCTGCCAGTGACTTGCCAGAAAACAACAATTTTATGAGAAAAAGACCAAAAATATGAGGCAAAAATCTGGACATTCTGTGAAAATCTGTACAGTTGAGAGGTATGCTGGATAGAGCCAAATAATAGGGACAGATTTTAAATATTGCTCTTATAAACATAAAATCAGTAAGGTTGCCATTAGGTTTACGTACTTCTCAACCATAGTAGATCAAGGTTATGCTGTTATGTAGAATGTACACTTTTTTTGTAATTATTGCCAACTGTCTTTTTATTGTACTTTGGAGCTTCTCTCCCCGGGTCTGGCCTCCTCGTTAAACAAATGTCAAATAAGTAAATAAATATATTTACTTTATATCTACTTTATTATACGCGCCATGAGATGGCTGGTCCATGGAAAATTGTCTTACATTGATACCAGTCCTTGGTGCGGTTTTGGTTTTTTGGTATTGTTGTGTTTCGGGTGTTTGGTTTCAGGATTTTGGGCATTGGTAGAGTGAGTGTGCAGCATTTAGTAGTGGTTTATATATATATATATATATATATATATATATATATATATATATATATATATATATATATATTTTTTTTTTTAAATAATGCTAATTTAGAATCTGGTTAGTGACAAAATTGTTTGAGCATGGTTTACTTTTTCATCCAAAATCAGAAATCTGAAGGTAATACTGCAAAATGCTGTACAGCTGCAACTTACATTTATGAATTATCTGTGCTTACAAGTCAGACCTGCAATAAATATTCGGTATTCAACTACAAACATTTGGGCACTGACAAGGGGGACATTAAAAGCCAGTAATATGGGAGTGACATTAAAAGAAGATGATGGGAATCCTGTTGTAGCTAGGGATGCAGTATCCCTAAGTGAGTATTATCTCATTAACACGTGCCTTCTTCGCCACTAATGAGGTGTGCAATACCACACTCACGGAGAATGAGAAAGCATCGTCAACAGCTCCTCAAGAAAGCACATTAGATATGCAAAGATCACACTTAAATAAGCCAGAAAACAAACAGTTTGCTTTACTTGAAATGTATTTAGCATTTACATAAGTAGGCTGCTTATGCAATCTGTGCATTTACTGGTACAAGCGAAGTAGAGCACAGTCAGTGAGATCTGTCAGTCAAGTGTACTCCAGCACCAGACAGGCAATACAAATTGTCTGCATGGTTGCGCTACTAGGATAGCACCTTTCTGCATAGTACACACAGCAAACATTCTGACACAGAGGATTAGAGCAAGTTGTTGAAAGCTGGTTATATATTCCTGAAACATCATGCATGGATAGCTTATTTCAATGGATTTTATTGGATCCTTTCCTGAGTGAGGAATGAGCAGGTTGTTACTCTCCAGAAAGATAAATGATCTTTAACAGCACTGGACAAAAAGGAGGACTTCTCCTTTAAATAACTGACATTTAATTTCAACATGTCTAGAAATACATAAAGAGAGAGAGCAAGTCAAGTCATGATGAGGAACATACATGGTGTCTGTCTGCTAGGCATCAGAATCTTCTTAAAAAGCACTGTAAATATCACTGAGCAAATAATGAAGCTAAAGGTATACACTGTCACATTGATGACTGATGTATTCATGGTATTCCAGCCATGCATGATTTGTAAATTTCTAAAATGTAATTTCCTTTTAGTCGGTGATGTAGCACGCATGAAGGCTCACCCTTACATACATAGTAGACTGCCCAAAAACTCTGAATATGTGGGCTTTTCTTTTTTTTTTTTTTTTGCTGTAGTAAATGTGGTGAGGCATTCCCTGTTGAGTTCCCCTTATATTTTTCTGCAAGGAATCCCTGCTGTGCAATGAAGGATTGACTGAGGCATTTACATTTTATCTTGATTTTTTTCTTCTACATTTGATTTCTCCTTTTAAAAATAGGACATTCTAAAGAGTTGGGATGTGGCTTATATAATGAAATGTATAAAACATTCTCCTACATCAAATGATACATGTAGCTCTGAGACAACCTTAAATTTATAGCAAACTAACTTTATGGCAAACGGTTAAAAAAAAAATAGAACATGCAGTAAAGACTTTCTTACCTCTCCTGGATTGCAACAAGGAGGTACATTTTTGCTGTAAGTAACCATAAAGGTATATACCTTCCTACCGGCACTTTCTATATGGAAATGTGATCGGTGCTTCATTAGTGTATATCCTTGCTCTTTGAGAGTGAAAATTTGTAGTTGGAATTGCGCTGTGAATTTTGTATTTGTTTGGCATTGCTTCAAAACTGATACAAAGCCTTTACATCCAGAATGGACGATAAAATGTCTTTTCTTTTAATATTTGGCAGCCTTTCCATAACAAAGTTTTGATAAATAGAACTGAATACAACTTCCTGTCTTTTCTCTTTGTAAGTCATGACAACGTGTTCATTAATTGCTAAGAGACTTTATAGCCTTATGAAGAAGGAGAAATTACATTGTTAATGGTTTGTTATATTATAAGAGAGAACTGCTTCAAGAGCAATACAACAAAGTTAAAGAAACTAGGATCGTGGTACCATCATTTTCATATTAGAGCACTGCATTTATTCAAAGGTAACACTAATGTGCAGATAGCTAAAAGTAAGAAAAGTTTTACAGTTAGGGAAACAATGAGTTTTGGCCAGGAAGGATCAATGTTTTATATATATATATATATATATATATATATATATATATATATATATATATATATATTCCCACAACAACTGATAATGAATGCTAAACATGTAGCATGATTCTAGCAGGGGATTCAAATTGGTTATCAAGTCTGAAAGATGCTTTCTCATCTAATTAGATTATTGTTTTGAATAACAGAAACAAATCTCATCCATGGTATCAAACAATAACCTCGGTCAGCCAGCAAAGAATCAGACTAATATAATTAATATTATCACCTCAACGTAAAAAAATGACAATATAAAGCTTCTTTCAAGTCTTTTAGCAAAACCAGTCACAAGAGATAGGTTATCAAGAAAAATGTCTACTTACATATGCCACATGTATTATTAATCGTGTGTGTGTGTGTGTGTGTGTGTGTGTGTGTGTGTGTGTGTGTGTGTGTGTGTGTGTGTGTGTGTATACATATATATATATATATATATATATATATATATATATATATATATATATATGGGTCTACCTGATAAAGCTGAAAGCTTGAAACGCCGATGACGAGAAGACCGACACCGGAAGATCAACAACAAAGATGACCAACAGTTGAGAATCCCAACGCTGAGAACACCGACATGTCAAACGAGCACCAGTGGGTAAGTATGTGGTAGTGACGGACTGTAGGGTTAGGGGCGGGTTAAGTGAGTTAGGGTTAGGGTGCGGGTCAGGTGAGTGTGCGATAGTGTTGGACGTTAGGGATAGGGGTGGGTTAAGTGAGTTAGGGTTAGGGTGCGGGTTAGTTGAGTGTGCGATAGTGACGGACCTTAGGGTTAGGGTTTGGGTTAAGGTTAGTGCATAGATAGTTGTGTATGTAAGGTTCAGTGTAGGTTTGTAAGGTTTTTGGTGTGCTTGTGTTGTGTGTGTGCTTTTTGGACAGGGGATCTGTTTTGTTTGAGTGTCGGGATTGTGGTTTGTCGGGTATGGGGCGTTTCGTGTTTCTGAACTTTCGGTTTTGTGGTGTTGGTGATTTCGTTGTCAGTGTTTTACTGCGTCGGTGTTGTCAGGTAGACATATATATATAAATATATATATATATATATATATATATATATATATATATATATATATATATATATATATATATCCACAGCAGCCTTATAAACCCATATAAACTATGGAGAAGGCCAGAGCTTGAAATATAGGTTAGGCAGATGTGTGAGAAGGCTGCTGTGGTGTGGCTGTTCTAGCCCTAGACAAACATGCCCTGATGCCCATCACGCTTAAAGATGCACATGTCCACATGCTAAGTGGATGGAACAGGCCTAAAAGCATTGATGTGTAGCATGACACTGTGCATCGAGCACTGCCTAGTCTCCTCTTGTTCACCACATGAATTCACTAGTCCTTCAATACCCCAGCAATGGCATGGTAGAGGCTCTCTACTCCAGGCACGTTAGACTGGATAAGGAGAACAAATGAGGAAGAGGGGGAAGGATCAGACCAGCTGACAGCTAAGCAGTTGAGACAAAAAAATGATAAGAATATTTCCTTTTATTCAATTCTATCAATAAGTTTATTTTATTAAATATAGTTTCATTCTAGTGTCTAACGGTATGAGTGGAACGCTTTTCTTTTTCTATGAATTTCTATTCTGCGGAATGAAGAGTTAATTCAAAATCTCCTAGAATGCTGGTCCCTAGTAAGCTATCAGATCTGGTTTATGAGATTCAGTGTATAGATAACCAAATGAAATCAGCCTTAACTCAAACGTGGGAATGGCATTATTTGCCATTGCACCAAACTCTACTACAGTTTAATCATTTCAAGCTGAGAAACTTTTTATGTATGACACCGTAAATGGCACAATTTACTTATGAAGCATGTCAAAAATCTTCAAAATTCTTATAGGTATTATTGATCTTAGTCTAAAATTGAAGGTTTGAAAATCAGAAATTGTCACAGCAATGATCATAATCTGGAAGACAAGAAGTAACATAGAGAAACCTATATATATTTATTTAATAATTCACTAAAAGAATGTATAGCAGATCATTTGTGCTCTGGAATAACATTAAAAAGAGCACATAACATCAGAAATCAATAAATTCTTAGACCATTTCTACCCCAACTATTGACATACTCTTCTAAAGAAAGTCTTCTGTATGTTATTAGAAATATTTATTTACTTTTATGGAAGAAAAACACACATAATGCATTGCATTTATTTATTTATTAGCCAGGTAGATTAACTGGTCCTAGATCCTTTCCAATAGCATCCCTGGTTATATATATATATATATATATATATAAATATATATATATATATATATATATATATATATATATGTATATATATATATATATATATATATAAATTATATATTGTGTATTTATCAATATTTGTATATATAATAAATATATACATAGGTGAGTGCATATATATAGATATATACAGATATATGGTTGCCCTTAACTGATTTTTGATAACCTTCCTGCTGGCAGATTTGGTCAACAGGACAGCTGATCAACAGTGGTGTGAGATTGCTATAGTTCTGAAGGTTAGGAAATATGTCCTTTTCTAGTATTGTATGATCTTGGTTTTGGTACAGTTAAGTAGTAGTAGGAGTGGGGGTGTAAGGGGGCATACTTTGCCTCCATGCAAAAACATTTTCTTTTTTATATGCATGCATGCTTTCAGATTACGGGCCAGATTCAAAAACAGTTGCTTACTTTGATATAATGCCTCTCTCTCTCTCTCTCTTTTGGAATGGTCCAGTGTCTTGGAGCATGAGCTGCATACGGTCATTTTTTCAGTCCTTTTTAGTCTGCTTTTTTCATGTCAGTTTTAGCAGTCTCAATATTTTTAGGTATATGTGTGTGTGTGTGTGTGTGTGTGTGTGTGTGTGTGTGTGTGTGTGTGTATGTATATATATATATATATATATATATATATATATATATATATATACATATATATATATATATATATATATATATATACATATATATATATATATATATATATATATATATATATATATATGGTTCTACCTGAGTTAATCGACACGCCAGAACACCGACAAGCGAATTGCGAGCCCCAGAAGATTGACAATTCAGAAGACCGACACGACGGATGAAAACACCGACGCCGAGGATGCCGACATGGGAAAAGGCTGTGTAAGTATGCGGTAGTGACGGACGTTAGGGTGCAAGTAAGGTAAGTGTGGATATTGACGGTTTGTGGGGATAGGGGTGGGTTAAGTGAGTTAGGGTCAGTGCGCGGGTTAGGTAAGTGTGTGGTAGTGATTGTGTTTGGGTTAGGGGCGGGTTAAGTGAGTTAGGGTTAGGGAGCGGGTCAGGTAAGTGTGCGGTAGTGATTGTGTTTGGGTTAGGGGTGGGTTAAGTGAGTTAGGGTTAGGGAGCGGGTCAGGTAAGTGTGCGGTAGTGAAACTGTTTGGGTTAGGGGCGGTTTAAGTGAGTTAGGGTTAGGGCGCGGGTTAGCTGAGTATGCGATAGTGACGGACCTTAGGGTTAGGGTTGTAGATAGTTTTGTATGTGAGGTTTAGTGTGGGTTTGTAGGGATTTTGGTGTGTTTGTGTTGTGTGTGTGGTTTTTGGACAGGGAATGTGTTTTGTTTGTTGATTGTTGTGATTGTGGTGTATGCAGTGTATGAGGTTTCGTGTTTGTGTACCGTCGGTTATTTTGTTGTTGGGCATGTGGGGTTTCGTGTTTTTGCACTGTCGGTTATGTGGTTTTGGTGATTGCGTTGCCGGTGTTTTGGGGATTCGATTATGTCAGGTAGAACCATATAGATATATATATATATATATATATATATATATATATAGAAATATATATAGAAATATATATACATACACACACACACACACACACACACACACACACAAATTTACACATACACACATACTGCTATACAAACACACACACATACACTTGAAAAATTATCCATAAACATACATATGCTGAAGGCCAGTTTTATAACTGCTGAGAAACTACCGGTATGATTTTTATAAACATTACCATCACACACATGTTTTTTTGAGATAAGACTCGTAGATTAAATATGGTGTTTGTAGAAAACTGATGAATGTTATGCTGCGATTAAACCAAACTATGTTAAGAAAAATGAAGAAAAACATAATTGAAGTAAATAAGATAAAGTACTACATTTATGTATTTACATATATACACACAGTACATAACGCCCTAAACTGGAAAACATTGTTAGTAATATAGGCTTAGAGCCATGAGTGACAGACAGTTAATTATTATAGCACTCACAGTATGTGAGATCTTTTAGATGTTTTTTTGATTCTTAGAGGAGGACAGATGACTACACTTTCTTGTATGAGGAAGAAGCAAATTCCAGTAACCTACATCTGTTATAAAGAAAGCTCTCTCCAAGACCGATAGTATGAAATATGGTCTATGTAATGCAAATGACCTTCTGTTTTGTGAACAGGGTGGATAGTACAAAGATTAATAGTTTATGGTTCAAGACAGGCAAAAGTTCATCTAGAGTAATTGAAAGGTCAGAAAGACAATGACGTTTATTTTTCAGTAAGAAGTAAAAAAATTAGCAATGATATTGCTATCAGCTAATTTAAAGAATCTGCAAATTTTCACAATTGCTTTTGTAAAAAGACTAAAATTTTTATGAAAAGTACAAACAAGGATAATGGGGTGCAATTAATTTGGTCAAAATTCATTTGGTCTAAACTCATTTGGTCTAAATACACGGCTATGAGAGTTTGCCGTTTTCCCCACTGTTGTGCAATCCTTCAGTTGTAATTCATAATTAAGGGTTGTGGGGATGGAGGAGGTACAGGAAGCCCCCTGCAAAACCACTGTTTTTATTTATTTATTTATTTATTTTTATTTTGATTTTTCAAAGATTTTGGTTTTAGATTAAATGAATTTAGATGCATTGCATTTTAATGAAGTGATTTAAGATTAATAAAGACAGACCCAGCCAATGCAGATTCAATCCTGTAAATTGTAGTTGTAAGGGTTCTGATACTGTTATTTATAGATTGGATATTCAGTACCATAGTTCATGTTATCTCAGAGTACTTTGTGTGATTTCATTCTGTACATAGGTCAAATTCTATTAGTGTTGCAGCTCTGGAGAATGCAAAACTTCAAAGAGTACTTTAGGAGAAACCTTAGGTATTTTAATGTAGGGACAGCAGAAACTTGGTCATCCAAAGGATCACTTATGGTAAGAAGTGGGGAATGTGTTACTATTGGGACAGGGCTAAACAAGTCACTTGTAGTCTTCTCAGAATTGCTTGTCACCAAATTAACTGGAGATTGCTTATCAATTCTGTCAAAATTCTTTTATAACTGACATAATATATTTTGTGATGCCATTAATTTCTTAGGATAATCTGGTCATCTGCACAGAAAGTGAAAGATTTAGCAAATTAAAAGTAACGGGGCTAATAGTTAAACAGAGAAAAGAGGGGTCAGAGTAAATGTTGCTTTGATGAACTCCTGAATTTGTAGTCTGTAACTTTGAACAAGTCTGAAATATTTTATTTAGACCATTATGTGGAAGAGGTAGTTATATAGCCATTGGGTGTGCCCTAATAAGAACCCAAAGTTGGTTACTTCTGAAATGACAAAGTGTAACCAAGTAAGCTAAATACAGAATTCAGGTCAAGTAAGACTGCCTGGTAAACAAGCTGGTATCTGCCGTGATGAGTAGCCAGTGAGATAATGCATACATGGCTTTCAATGGACTACAATATCTCCAAAACTAACTTTTGTAGAAATGAGCAGACTGGGGTCTTAACAAACTTCTTCAGGTCTGATATTTGTTGAAGGTGAGTTGCTCATGAGGGTTTGACAGTTTTCAACTATGGTGAGATAGTTTCCAAGCTAAGACTGTGATTCTTCTGGCAAGAGATTAAATAAATAAAAAGGTAAGTGTTTGAGGAGATACTGTGATACCTTTAAAAACATTTTTGTATAAATTAAATTTGCAGCTTGGTTCTGTTTAGGAAAGTGTCTTAATCTGAAAAGCTTGGGTGATGATTACTAAAGTGCTGATAGGGAGACACTGAATGCCAAAATGTTAAGGATAAGCTTCTGAGGAAAAAGAAACATTCAAAAAGAGAAGAAGATCTGAAGAAGCTTGCCAGCAGCAAGCGAAAGCGCTTATCTCTACCTGTTTACTTATTGGAATAAAGACTTTTCGTTGAAGAAGGTGTCTCGTGGTGTATCCTGACTAGTTATCTTTTGTGAAAAAGAAACATTCCAATGAGTTACAGAGTAGAGGTCAAACTGTATAATGAGAGCTACCAGATGACACAGACACTGTTGGTTGAGAATGAGTTACTGCCAACCAGAATATGAGGCTGCTGAGTAGGACAGCTTGGGGGCTTTGACTTTTATAGTGTTTGCACTTCTTAAATGTAGTTAGTATTCAGGAACAGCTAGTAAAGAAACAATTTTCCAGGTTGTCTCAGTTATGTCCATCTTCTTAAATATTAGAAGTCATTTAAATGTTATTTGGTGTTTCAGTCACCTAAGGTAACTATACACTCTCTGGGAAGTCAGCATACGGATGCATGTGTTCTAGAATAGGCACTTCAGTGGAACATGAACTAGCTGACACTCTCTTGCAAGTCAGCATATGGATACATGTGTTCTAGAATAGGCATTTCAATGGAGCATGAAAGATCTGATAAAAGGATGTTGGGAGCTTCAAGGAGGAGGGAACATATTTTGCCAGAAATGAAATCTGGTCCACTCCCTACCACCTGAATCTCACCATAGGGAGAATGAATCTTTCTAATTTCATTCCACAGGCAGGAAATAAATTGTTGTAAAATTCTTGCCTAGCCCAGAGATACCTGGCTCTCATCACTAACAGAAAAATGGCCAATCAGGTAAGGGTATATAAGGTATGCATGAGGGCTTCACCAAGAGTTGCTAGTTGACTTTTTAAACTGCTGAGTTCAATGGAAAGGTCCCTCAATGTAGCAGATGTTGACATAAAATTCCATATTCTTTTTAAATTATAAAGTAAAAGAGACGAGAATTATATAAATACATTTAATACCACACCTATATCTGTTGCTGCATTGAACTGTTGCAGGTTAATACTAGCAAATGAGTAAAAAAGATGTTTTGCCTATGAGTCCTAAAATAAAGAACCTGAATAGAAATGGGTGCATTTTTACTTCTTTTGAATGACAAAACTGAGGGAGACCGGATAGCAATCATGGATGTTGCAAAGGCTGCTTTACACATTTTCAGAATACTCAAGAATGTCAGGGTCTGTTTGACAATTTATAACAATCTAAGACATTTACATGAGCGAAAACACATATAAATTATGGCTAGGAATGACTTTATGGCATTTCTAAAGGCCTAGGAAGAAACAGTTTGGGGAAATATCCAAAACTGATTGTGAGGTTTCTGTTAAAGCTGAATTAAGATGATTTTTCTTCACTGTCTCTTCAAACTGTTCTGTGTACTGCTTGCCTGAACAAAAGTCATAGTTGAAACTAAAATTTGAAGGGGTATCTTCATGGGTGTGGTAGTAATGCCTACACAGTACTGTAGTAGACACGATTCACAAAGTCCTAGTTTATATTTAACACTCCATGTGTTTTAGCCGGTAAACTTGATGTCTGGGTGAAAAGAGTTATTTTTGAGCCTGGAATTGGTGTTACCAACTGGAAAGTGAAATGAAAGATGTAATTGTATGATTTTGATTAGCACATGTGGTATTACTTATACACATCCTTCCTGTCTTATCAGCTGATATTAGTAACGTGCACAACTGACAGCAGGCACTATTGTATCTTACACAGGATGCAAGGTTATATGACTTTTGATTTCAGCAAATAGTAGCTTGCCTATAAAAATGAGAGCAAAAATGAGAACATTTCTCAGGATTTGTGAACTTACTTCCAAGGATTCCTGATACTGCAGGAGTTCTGCCTTTTGTTGTAAACCATGTGTTACTGCACCTGAGCTCCAAACCAGTTAATTATACATTAAGACAAATTTATTCTGCACACTGGTGGGAGCAAAAGACTGACCCATTCAAGTTGGAAACTGTTTGTGGAAGGCTTATTGTGTGTTTATCTGATAAGCCTGATAGTTTAACTGTGTAAAACTCCTTCATCCTGCTGGTATAAAAGCAAACTCAGTTTCCCATGCCTTGTATATACACAGATCTCTATTAAACTCTCTCCATAGTCACCCACTGTTCATAGCTGCTCAAAGAGATGCCAGTTTGCACAGAGAGCAGCACCACTGCAGGTCATCCTATCCTATACTACTAAATACTGTCATTTTGTCTTTACGGAAGTCTCCCTTACTCCTTCCCATCTACTAAGGATCTGATATAATGGATACGTGCTTCCTGTCATCTCTGTTTCTGACCTGGTGTTTATGGACATCTTGTTGCAATGTAGTAACTGCCTCATGTTCACTGACAGCTACTTAATTATAGAACAGACACAATATGTGTAGATACACAATGTCATTAGAGGCAAAACTCTCATATGTGCAAATGAAAAATGCAAATCATGTTGTTAGTGTTACACTCAAAACACTCACTACCAGCACTAAAGAACAAACAAAGACCTGCATATGCAGAGGTACTCACAGTAACCTACCCTAACCTCCAAGACCTCCTACATACATCTTTCAGTGGCCCCGCATCTCACATTACACAAAACTCTGAAAATCTTAGTAGCTCTGCTTCCAAAACCACAATTCAACACACCACACAGCCAAACTGGAGATTCTATTATAAGACATACTGATGTCCCCCTTACCAGGCTAAACAAAGAGAAGATCACAGTAAGCTATCTGGAGCCAGGGTCCACCAGGTCATTCATGCACTTAGGTCTTTAAACCACAAGTACCAGTATGACATGGCTATAGTCCATGTGGATGTAGACAACCTAAGATGAACTATATGAAGAAAGACATGATGGAGCTCTCTGAATATATGTCCCAGGCAGGTATTAATCTAGCCTCGATTGGCATCCTACCTTCACTAATACTGATGACAGTACCAGCAAAAATATGATTAACTTCAATAATTGGCTTAGTTTCTGGTATCACAACATGGGGATCCAATATCTGTCTGCCTGGAGAGAAATGATCAACAAACCACAGAGCTTTGCCAGACATGATTTGTACTTGTCACCACATGGCAAAAACATTATCTATCCCCACAGTGCCTTTTTTTAAGCTGTGATAAGTTGTTAATCCTTCCACATAACAAAAATTACTTACAACCACTGTTGCTCAAAACTAGGAGTTAAAAAAAACACTACACTCCCTGGAAGCACTCCTTACCCTGGAGAATGCAGGTATATCTGCAGTCACAGAAACAGAGCAATGAAAAGCCCCCCCACTATCAAAGGCAACAATGCCTTTCATACACTTTGATCCCTCTCAGCTCAGGATAAAACAAAGGGAGGAGGTGCTACAGTTCACAAGGAACAAGTACACCACTTAGAGTAGTCCAACAATATCACTCACTTGAGCTGCTCCATCCCCAACTAACCATAGGTGTGACCCCCTATCATATTCTTACTAAATAGAAATCCCCTAACATGAGTCTTGAAAACCACACCTCCTACCTAAACGTACTGGAGTCTCTTTCAGCTTATCGCCATACTTATGGGTAACTTCAACTACCCCTTACATAAATTGGGAAATTTATATGATCCATAATTCACTTGCTTCTTCTTCCACCCAATAAAAATAATCACTGCTTCTCTTTCCAAATGTAGTAACAGAAAAGTGTAAATTACAATGATTGGATAATGAAGTCAAATGGATTAACACTACTGTCAAACTGTCAAAGCACACAAATTCTAATGAAGAACCAGGTTTGAAGATAACTTGATATATGCAATTTAAAATTAATCACATGAATGACTTGGACATTGCAGAGCTGGCCGTGGAAGCCATTAGCCAATATCTCACATAGTTCATGGAAAACAGGCTGTGACTGGTCTTGGGAAGCAGCGAAACCCACACTAGCACTAGCGATCGTAACACCTAATTGTTTTTCAGACACATGCATAATGAAGATGTTACATCTGCAGCAGGAAAGTGAGGTCTAAGTACAAAATTCTAATATCTGTCATCATCCCTGTGTCTCTACCCTCACTGAAAGGAGCTCATATGGGCCTTAGTGTTTGTACCCCTAGCAGAATGAGTGGTCAATATGAAGTCCACTTGGAGGTTAGATGATAAACATGAGATTTGAGCAAAGTAAGAAAAAAAAGAGAAAGTTTATACCTTCACTATTTTATTTTCTTATTTGAACGTGCATTAATAATGTAAGTGTTACAGTCCAAAGAAGCTTAATTCAATTATAAGCCTGGTTCAAAGCAAAACGTCAAACACTTAAAATGTCTAATTAAGTAATTTCATCACATAATTTGTACTAAATTACATATGGAAAATGCTATGTACAATTGTATTTGGTAAATACAACTGGAAATTGCATACTGTTAGATTATACTAGCTATTAAAATTTATTCTGTATACTACTAGAATAAAATAATAGTTTGCAATATGTGCTATAATTAAGAAAAACAAAAATTTCAAAAAAAAATATATAAGTAAATAAATAAATTATATTCTGGGGCCTGACTCCATTGATATATCCATGGATCACTTACCCACTGAATCATACAGAGAGATCCATGGTTTCATTAATTACACTGGGAGTTCCAAACTCTAGTATTTTTGCTGGGACCTACATGACCCCTGCAACCTTGCTTGAGGTAGGTCAGAGACCCAGCCCTACCTATTTTTATTTGCGGATCACATTTATTAGAAAAATTAATTTATTCCTTAAAAAATGTCGGTCCTTTGAAAACACAAATATTGCAGGAATATTTACATGCTGAACTAAGAACACAAGAAAGATTCTGTCATGATATAAATGCAGTGCTACTTTAGTGTCTTTCAGGCCTGTGAAATGGCGTAACACTTCTCTGGTACATGGTGTTCATGATTCTCAAAAGACTCTAGCACTGTTTCATGTCTCGGGGAAATCAGCTGTTAATAATTGGATTATTAGCAGAATGTGAGAAGATTCCATGCAGGAAACAGTTACTATACAATTTAACAATGACATACAAAGACATGCTGACAATGGCATTCTGAATGTCACAGCCACAATGTGCTCAAATGAGAACACAGAAAGAGGCCTAAACCAGAACTTGACAGATGCAGAAATGCTGTTTCACTATCTAGTGCAAAGGAAAACAGAGAATTAATTTCTTCTACGTAATATTCTGAGGGTTAACAAGAAATACCGCTATGCATTTAAGGAATGCAGGCAATTAGCATCTTAATTTAAACCAATCTGAAACTTTACTCAATTGTCTATAAAATGTAAACATAAAAAGAAATTCTCCAAAGTACACAGTATTCAAAATAATGGTCCATTAGTTAATAAAAAATGCCTTCACATCTAATGGCCCTGTTCACAGCATGGCCCTTGCTTTGATATTTTAATGGTTTCATTCTTTTTCTGAAGTGTTATGACTTGGAAGTAATTAGGGTTTCTAAACACTGCTTATTCCTCCTTTGTAATCAGGCAAACTCTATTTTTGATTGACTCCCTGGCAAGTAACAACATAGACAGAGATTTAAAAGTGGCATCTACTGGGCAGATCTGGGCCCTTTTTCAGAACACATATCTTTAATATGTCATCTCTGGGGCATGCTGGGAACATTGTTCTCTACTCTGTCTTGGGAAATATGTGTCCATTTGTCTGATTAGGATGGTTGTGTTCTAAAAGCTCATTCTGAGTCTCCTAGGGGGACAGAATGGAAGTAAGCAGGCATTGATGTCTTGTCTGCTGAATGGTTACAAATGGCAATCTGTGTAAGCTCTGAAAGCTATCTTTAGAAAACAGTTGGGCCCCAAGTACCTCAGTGCCATGACAACAAGGGAAATGATAGCCCAGAATGTATCGGTATTTTTTTTTTACATAAACACATGCACAGCTAATGGATCTTTGTTTTTACTAGGTGTTAAAAACTGGAAGAGTAAAGTTGAAACCATAGCTCTCAACCAATCAGGGACAAATCTCAAAAGAATCACGGACAAATCCAGAAAAAATAAGGGACAATCAGGGACACTTTTAAAATATTAGTTCTATTAACTTGAGTCATTAACAGAATCAGAGCATATGAACTAATATACATTTCCTTAACTAAAACAAGTATTCAGCTCTTATTTATTGTCATTATTTATTAAGTATAATTTACCACCATTTGCCCAAAGGGCACTAGTGTTAAGAGGGATTAAGAGGCACAGAGCTAAAATTTGAGTCAAAATTAGGGACATCCCTGAAAATCAGGGAAAGTTGAGAGGCATGGTTGAAACAAACATTAGGCAACTACTTTCTACAGCATATCCTTATATCTGCACAGAGAAACTGCTGGCACTGTGAATTACAACACAATATCAGGCTAACAAAGATTTAGTGTTTTAGAAAATATTATTTTAGTAATCATACTTAAACATTGCAATCAGCATCAACCACTGCCACACTCATCTTAAACAAACTTTTGAAACTGCAGCAAAACTGGGTGAGTACACATTCCTGAAACTTCACTATGGACTGGCTAGCACCAACCTATCCCTCTCTTTCATTACTCACACATGAAAACTGTTATTGATAGGTATGGTCATACAAGACACCTGGACAAAGGCAAATACAGCGGGGGTACAATGGCCATAAAATAGGGACAGATTTTAAATGTTGCAATTATATACTCAGAAGGTTGACAGAATAAAAAAAGGTTTTGCACTGGCAAGCATTTTATGAAAGATATGAAGTCTGAAACTTAAATGTCATTATTTGCTGATTTCAATCCTCAATGATTTTCCAGAAAACCAGAATTTTTATGAGGAACAGACCAAAACATGAGGCAAAAATCTGGACATTCTGCAAAAATCCTGAGAGCTGAGAGTTGTGTTCAGCAATGGCTAGCAATGGTAAGGACAAGAGATAGAAACACAGAGAGTGGTACATATAAGGAGGGCTGAGTTTTTTGACCATTGGAGAGTCTTCATGACCACAGACAGTTTTAGACATTTTGGGGTTGAGCAATTGTGTGTTAATTAAACGGCATACAATTAACATAAAATTGTATATCATTTAATTAACTGGCTTACAATTATTCACAGTAGACACAGAAACACAATAATGTTGCTTAGTGAAGAGAAGACATGTTTAGATTCATCTGTTAACAATAACACGGGAAATGCATTTTTTCTGTTCTTATCCTGCTCTCTCTAGATAATGTAATTTGTTAGTATAACTTCCTAAGATAGCTCATTTCCAGCACTGAGATCTAGATTATAAAATCATCCATGGCATTAAATAACAGTAATGTCAGTGACCATGATGAAGGTGAAAGTTGTCCTGCCTAAATATAAAAACTGTAATATAGACAACAACTGTATGTTATTTTTTAGAACTCAACAGGAAAATTGATCTTGGGTTAGCTGAATTGAAGGATTAACTATCATGGTCAGTATAGTGAAGGAAGTAAGCTCTACCAGAAACTCTGAATAAAGGGTGAATGACAGTCCTACTGCATACCTGCAGGCAAAGACAGGTATACTGAAAGGCTTAGACAGACAAGGCTGTTGTTACATTTTGGGCTGCATAGAAGAAGCGCACAAATGTGATCTATAGTGCTATAAATTACTTTGATAACACTAATCCAGAATGATCCAGTCATATCACTGAATGGAGCAATCTTACACTTTGCAGTAAGAACTCTTCAAATCAGTATAATAAAGACCTGCTTAAGTAAATTACTCTGCAACTCAGAAGAGATCACATTTGAAAATAGCCATGCAAAATTTGAATAAAGCATCAGAAATTTTGTTTTCATGTCTTAGAAGCCAAACTAAAACAGATTTTCAGAATTCACAGAAAAAGACTTATGTAACAACTGCATTATACAGTTTTGCACCTTGTTTTATGTACCTGTAAAACCAGTAAACCAACTAGGAAGTAATATTTATTTTCAGATAAGACCTGGGATCACTCTCCATGTAAGATATATTCTCACAGTCAGAGATCAAACAATTGAAGACTGAGAAAACCAAACCCATAACCACAGAATATATTGTTATTCACTTCTTACGTTAAATCTGCAATAACATTTTCGACCCTTGATCTTCACTGGCTTAGTAAATAAAAAGTGAATACAAGATGGTCATTCTTTAAATTCTTCTGCCAGGCAGTATATTAACAGTGTTGCTTTCCTTCTATCCCACTCAATTCAACTACCTGCTGACCTACAAAAGGTGTCACGAATTCCTCATTACTGTAAAATGCTGCTAAAAAGAAAAGGTTCTCTGACAGAGACCAAGATGAAAGATAGCTTTGGGGCACACAGGACTGGAACCCAGGCGTATAATTACAGAAGGCAGAGATTCAGTTAACAAACAGGGCTGCTGATCAGCGAGCTTGTGAGGGTAGTTGGGAAACAGTGGTACGTGGTCAGCTTGCCTATTGGTGGGATGGGGGGGTGAATCATTGCAACCAATAATGAAGAACACAGGCTTCAAAACCGTTTCCAAAACAGACATTCAGGAATAACAACACATAGACCAGACAGACTGTCAATTTCATCTCAGTTTTCCACTATAACCCAAACGGCTAAGAATGAGAAATAGCGTTTTTGTGCCACCTATTTAAGCATATTTTCAGTCTTACACTCAACAACAGAATTATCCAGCATAGCATTATGGCTTTTGTTCCTCTCCAAGGTAAAAAGGTAGCTCCCCCAAACTCAGCAAGAAATAATCCTCCAACTCTTATCCATTAGCACAAATTCTAGAAAAAAATAATCTACAGCAAATAATAATTTACATTCAAAAGTATGATATACTAACAGCAAGGGTTATTCCACAAATGCAGAACATAAACAGCATTACATACAATAATCAACTAAAGTTAGTACAACATGGAACACTGACTAATAATAGAAGTAGTTTACCTAGATCATAAATGGACCTTTGAAACTAGGGCCAGCAGATGCTACTTTAATAGCTAAGCAAAACTGGGTTTGCTCATGTAATAAATAGCTCAGAGGCTTCAAAACCTCTCCCACAGAACTTTTGCAGTTTACCTTAATAATGTTTTTTCAGAAACTGGTAACACAAAAAAGGAGTCACCTTGGAATCACTGATGAGACCTCTGCTGTCCGTTCTGTTTATCAGTAGTTTACCTTAAAGCCTCCCAAATATAAAGTGCACACTATACATTGATGCAGCTACTGAAGACGTTTGTTCAGATATGGAACTATCTAACTTCTAATAGTCTAACACTCAATATCTGAAACACATTAGCCATAATATTCAGAACACTGCAAAGACTCAAACAAGCTTAAATTCTAAACATTAAAGATTCATACAGAATATGTATATCTGTAATGAGCAAGAAAAACATCTATGGTATTTGTTGGCTAAGGTATCTCTGGTAGAAGTAATAATTAAGACTAGAAAAGCAGTGAAAATATCACATATAACCTCCTACATTCTAATTGTCAATGTCTGTGCATCAGAAGCCATAAATATCCTCATCCCATACCCTGTGCATGGATCGGGAGCAACCATCCTAAATTTCTAACAAATTCATACCACTCTGTAAACAGCTGAGAACAAGTTACTCAGTTTCCTGCATTTTTCATTTAAGAGGGAAGAACACTGTCATGCCATTCAGAAAACCAAATGGTTATCAGAAAATTGAGCATCATTTTCAGTAAATGCAATATCCTATGAGTTACTAAATGAAAATTGTTCCCCACCATTAAAAGACAAATCTAATCAGAAGCATCCAGTATAACCTAAAAAGTCAGGTCTGCATAACATTAGAGAGCACTGTTGCGTGGAATTCTCTACAAGAAAAAACACATATTTTTAATAATGTACTTACTTTATTGACAAAGGATGACTTAACTCACGTAGCAAAGCCTCCCCTGCATTACACATGATCATATTTCAAACAACATCCATCACCTTGTTGTACATGCTGAATTACCATTAAGACAAACTTAAATACATAAATTATAATACTGCATATAGGTACACTAAATAATAGGGCAACAATAACATGGTTAAGGATCGGATCTATTTACTATAGAACTGAAAAATGGATCATCTTTCACTGTTAATCCTTCAATACAGTTTGTAGATATAATCAAAGTCTATCATAAATTCTGTATACAATCAATTTTGTAGTTATATATTTGTATTTGTGTATGGCCCAGGAAAAGAATGAAAAGGGTCTTTGGACTAGCTCACTTATCGGGTTAACAATTTCAAAATAAAACAAATAAATAAGCAAATATTCTACTTTTCTAAAATAATCATACACTCAGTACACAGTAATATATAACTATAATGGTGCAGACCAATTACTACACAATCCACGTAAATACAGTAAATGTGATAAAACTTTTAAATAATATAACAAATCTTAACATAATTCATGTGAGCTGTGCTAGTTAGTTGCACTATATCTGAATGCATCATCATAATTCTATGCTACTGAAATAACCAGTAAGTTCTTCTGTTAGTATACTGAATGGTTATCTAACCAACAGAAACATCAGATAATTGTAGAAAACTGGGAGCCATTACTGAATCCCCAAATGATGTGGATATTCTACAAAAGGGCCTTACAGAAACATATTCTTGGTGCCACAACCATGGGCTCAAGCTTAATGCCAAGAAATGTATAGTTATCCCCTTTGGGAAAAAACATGTACCCATGAATTACCACATAGGTGGCAGTACACTAAACACCGAAGGTGTGATGAGAGACTTAGGGACACAGGTGGACAGTGGTCTCACCTTCGATAACCACATCACCACAACAGTCAGGAAATCCTTCTATGTGGTACACCTCATCACTAAGGGCTTTTCATCCAGAAAAAAGGAGGTCATTGTCCCACTGTACTCATCCCTCATTAGACCCATTATAGAGTACAATGCCTCATTTGGTATGTACCTCACAAGACATCTGCAACAACTGGAAAGGCCGCAGAAATACCTCACTAAAATAATCACAGGCCTAAAGCAGATGCCCTATGCTGATCATCTAAAAAAACTCCAGCTATACTCAGTGGCATATCATCTACTCAGAGGTGATCTCTGCTTAACATACAAGGCCATGTCAAACCCTGAGCTGCTGGACATGCTCCACTTAAAGCAATCCCAATCCCAATCCCTCAGAGCCACACACTCCAGGGATCTAAACCTTGTCATCACAATGAACAAAACATGCTGGAGAGATAGGTTTCTGACCCAAAGACTCCCCATACTCTGGAATAGACTGCCCATACATGTCAAGCAGAGCGCCTCCTTGGCCCTCTTCACAAGGAACCTTGACGATTGGATGGGAGATAACAAATTCTCCCCAGGGATCACGCCAGTCACCCTGCTAGACAGGGGTCCAGGTAAGTAAATATTTTGGGAAGAAATATCCAGGGAACTGTTATGGCTAGGCTTTTATAGGCCCTAGGGCCGATAGCCTAGTACCAACCTAAGAACCTATGAACTGTTGCTTCAATAATCAGTAGCTGTTCAATAACAGTACAGTGAATTTCATGTCTTATTTTCCTGTGCCACTGTCAAGCAGAGCCACAGAGGTGATCCCTGGGGTGAATTTCCTATTTCCCATACAATCATCAAGATTTTTCTTGAAGAGTGCTAATGAGGAGCTTTGTTTGATACAGATAGGTAGTTTATTCCAGAGTATGGGAAGTCTCTGGGACAGGAATCTATCCCTCCGGCATGTTCTGTTTATTGTGGTGACAACGTTTAGGTCCCTAGAGTGTGTAGCTCGGAGGGATTGGGATTTCTTTAAGTGGAGCATGTCCAACAGCTCTGGGTTTGACATAGCTTTGTATGTTAGGCAGAGATCGCCTCTGAGTAGGCGATATGCGACGGAGTAAAGCTGGAGTTTTTTGAGACGGTCTGCGTAGGGCATCTGTTTCAGGCCAATAATCCTCTTTGTGAGGTAATTTTTACCTAAACTGTCTTATGTTATTGTAAGTATAAATTGTCTTAACTGAGAACTCTACCGTTGCCTATACTATATAGTGCATCTGTTAAGGACTAGGGATTAAGTCAAACTTCAAGGCATAGCTAAAGAATAACTGGCAAGAAATCTTTAATTCTCCACTATTAAACTGAGATGTGACATCCTTTGGATAAAGGAAAAAAGTTACTAGTAGAGTCCCTGCTTGGTAACATGATGGGATCATGATGCACTATATAGTATAGGCAACGGTACAGTTCTCAGACTCATTCACTGTTTTTTTGCCATATCTTCCATCAGTGTTCCCTTTTCCTTGCCAGTATTCTTCCTTGATGTAAAGCTTTTATTTTTGTAATCAGTTTTCACAACCTTTTTTGAGCAGCCCTAACCCATGTAACTACCTGTTCCATCTGCTTTCTAGTAATCCTTATCCCTGTCATTGGTGAATAATCTCTCTGCAGATATATGATTTAGCAGCTTCTCATGATAGGTGTTAACAGCTCTTTCTTGGAAACTTTAATCCAGGTAATTTTATATATATATATATATATATATATATATATATATATATATATATATATATATATGGTTCCCATTCAGAAGCCTGAAACATCATAAGCCTGAAAATCAAAATCCTGAAACCAAAAGCCTGAAAATTCAGAATACTGAAAACTCAAAATCCTGAAAGCCCAAAATCCTGAAAGACCAAAATCCTGAAACTCAAAATCCTGAAAACACAAATAATGCTAATATGTCACTATAAAGACACTAATATCTACAAACTGACCCTGACCCTAACCCTAACCCTAAGGTCCGTCACTATCGCACACTCACCTGACCCGCCCTAACCCTAACTCACTTAAACCGCCCTAACCCCAATATTTGTCACTATTGCATACATGCCTAACCTGCTTCTAACCCTAACTCACTTAAACCGCCCTAACCCTAAAATAAAACCAACCGCACACTTACCTGACCCCAACGCATGACCTAACACCACAGGGCTAACAATAGCAAAGCCACAATGACATCAGTATGTCTATTTTGTGTTTTCAGGATTTTGAGTTTCAGGATTTTGGTCTTTCAGGATTTTGGGCTTTCAGGATTTTGAGTTTTCAGGATTCTGAATTTTCAGGCTTTTGGTTTCAGGATTTTGATTTTCAGGCTTATGATGTTTCAGGCTTCTGAATGGGAACCATATATATATATATATATATATATATATATATATATATATATATATATATATATATATATATATACTGTTCTTAGTAGCATATGTAACCATAATGGCTAAACACCTAGAGCCAGTTTTTAAACTGAGATATGGCCATCCTTAATGCAGCCTGCATCCCAAGCTCTCCTATCTAGAGGATGGTGTGCACCACAGCTGACGTCTACAGAAGTTGAACACCTGACACTTCCACCTGCTTTGAACCAATTATTTTTGGTGCTATATTACAAGATTGAAGCTTTACTTAATCGAATAAGTAAAGCTCGAACTTGTAGTATCGAAACCATAAATTGTCGAACGGATGATTTAACCCAGGGAAACACTTCCCTTGGCCATTATGTGGAGTATGCCCGTTTCTCCAATTTGGAGCAATCTCAGAGTTGGTATATTTAGGTGGGGGGGGGGGTGAAGCCCTCCACTTGATTTTCGGATGTAAAGTTTTTTTTTTTTTTTGATTCGGCCAAGGAAAGTGTTTCCCTTGGTTGAATCAGCAGTTTGACAATTTTAGCTGTCGATATTACAAAATCGAGCTTTAGTTATTCGATTAACTAAAGCTTCAATGTTGTAATATAGACTTTTTTTTTTTGTCCTTCTGTTGCTCACTTCATTCCCTTTTGGGAGCATTCTGTTGGCAGATCGCTCAAGTACAACTCAGAGGTCTGGGTTCCAATCTAGAACTTTCACTCCCTGAATGTTTAACAACTAGCATGTTTTTAGACAGTGGGAGGAGACCACTGGCAAAGGCATAACATGCTAAGTCCATGCAGACAGTTACAAGAAGACAGGATGAAACCTGGAACACAAGGACTGTGAGCAGAAGAACTTCTGCATTATGCCATTATGTTCATAGGTTCATAGGTTCATAGGTTCGTACTAGGCTATCTGCCCTAGGGCATTTATAAGCCTAGCCAGAGTGTATGTGGCTTACACCACCCCTTAGGATGAGAATACTACGCCCTTTTAGGGTTTAGTTTACTATGCCTCTGTCTATAGGTTCATGTCTTCATGCATGTTAAATGAATATTAGATGCACAATGAAAAATTAAAAATGAAGGACAAAAATGAGAGAGAGAGAGAGAGAGAGAGACAGTCTGCCAGCTATAGTGTGTGTGTGTGTGTGTGTGTGTGTGTGTGTGTGTGTGTGTGTGTGTGTGTGTGTGTGTGTGTGTGTGTGTGTGTGTCTGAGCATTTATGAGTCTGTATATACATAAATGTGCATGTAGTCATACATATCAATGACTGCTAGTTCTAGAATTCACTATGAGAAACCAGCTCTACAAAATAATGTAATAAAAAAAGAAATAAAATATAGATTGTGGACTACCATGTACAGTTTTCTTCACAGGAAAGCTTTCATGTGAATAATATCAATGCACACCACTAAAACAAAAACAACATAGCGGTGGCAAAGGTAACACAGCTGCTGTAGCAGAGCTGGCAGAGAAGAAGGATTACAAAAGGTATAACTTTGAATGCATCCACCTTGCAGCAAAAGTCTTGTTTCATAAATTTGTAGCAGGAATACATATATGTTCCACATTAATTAGTACATGGTAAATGAGTTTCTACACATGAATCTTTGTTATGTAGCATTCATTTACATCTGTCAAAGCAGACCTGTACCAACTAAACCTCTTCAAGCATGAGACTTAGAAAGCTGTGACTAGTGCCATAATTGTAGTGCAAAATGCAGTAAAATGGGAGTTTAGTTATAGTCTCAGCTTTATGAAAGGTATGTCGCATGAATGCAGATCAGAGCATTCCTGATAAAGCTAAACAGGAATCTGAAAAAAATGTGTCTCTTTGTAGTGAGCCCTTCTTCTTACTCAGTATAGGCAGGCCATTTAATTTCTTTTATAACCACAAGTTTTAGCATTCAAAACTTTACCTACAACTTAGAATCTCAGGAGGTCATTTAATGAAGCATTCTATCTTCTATGAATTTACTCTTGACTCCATAAAAAAATGTAAAGCTTATCTAAACAAGAGTCATACAATATATTTATATTAACAATGCCAAAGTCAAGGGGATGTCCAAGAGTAAACACAATTAAGATGGTTCTTAACATGTTTTTCTCCAAAAACAATATCTACAAAAATCTATTTTCTGATGTAAGAATTCAAAAAAATAGAGTAGAATCTATAAAAAACAAGTAAGAAAGATATCCATATCCTAAGATTTATTATTTTCACAGGTAAAGACATTTCTGTGTCACTGCTCAGGCATGTAGACTTTTAACAAAATTGTCCACATCCATTTCAAAAGAGTCGTACTATACTTTATTCACATTTCCATCTATGTATCCATCTATCTAATTATTTGGTAAATTGACTGGTCCCAAGACACGTAGATGTTGAAAACCATTACTTTATACCATACAGCTGTAAAAGCATTGACAATGTAGACGATAAAGTTGCAAGTTATATATAAGACCAATGTGCAACAGCACCGAAATACAATTAGATTACAGCAGTTTGTGTAAAAACTGCCAAGATGGTTTACACAATAAATTACAAAAGCACTTGGCAGGTACTTCTACAACACACTTATAAAACAGTCTGTGTTTAAAATATTAATTCCAGCTTTTAACAGGGATCTCTCACATACTAGAAGAAACCTTGCTTCTGATATAAACACCTGATAATTAAACATTTTGTTTTCCATTTTGCATTAAATGCGGAACCAAATTAATATGTATCTGACAAGAATATACAATTGTGTGTTTGTGTACGTATCTCATTTTATATGAACACACCTGCTGATGTGATTTATTTTTAACTATATATCTATCTATATATATATATCTATCTATATATATATCTATCTATATATATATATATATATATATATATATATATATGTACGGTTTCACTTCATATACTCGAAATGCTGAAATCTTGAATTTCAGCATTTCGAGTCCATGAAGCCGAAACTTTAGAATAGTGAAAGTGCATAAGCATGAATGCGAATATGTCGAATCTGCGCTTATGCAGTGATGCTACGTTACGGGAAAAGTTTGTTTGGGATATTTTGTGTTCAGGCTTTCAAGTGAGTGTATGTGACCATTTTTGTAAATTATGTGTATGTGTGATATGTGTGTGTGTGTGTGTGTGTGTGTGTGTGTGTGTGTGTGTGTGTGTGTGTGTGTGTGCGCGAGTGACTGTAGAATGTGTGCATGCATGAGGTTTTTTTTTCCTCTGTGCAATCTTGGAGTTAGTATATATAAGTAGCGGGTGTGGGAGACGCATCCCCCCACGTGGGGGGTGCAGGTGGGCTTGCCCCCCCTGCTTTTGTTTAGTGTAGGTATGTGTATGTGTGGTGTTTTGTTGTGTTTATGTTTTCTGTGGTGTAGGTGTTGTGGTTTGTGTATGGTGTAGTGTATGCTGTGTTTTTGGGTTTGTGATTTCTGTTTTGTGGGGTTTTGGTGTTGTGATGGTTTCGACTTCTTGGACTCGAAATGCTGAAATTCGAGATTTCATCATTTCGAGTATATGAAGTGAAACCATATGTACGTATGTATACACAGACACACAACTATTTATATATATATATATATATATATATATATATATATATATATATATATATATATATATCATTCCATCAATGATGAAGTGTGTGTGTGTGTGTGTGTGTGTGTGTGTGTGTGTGTGTGTGTGTGTGTGTGTGTGTGTGTGTTTGTGTGTGCGCGAGCATATGTGTGCACATATAATGTTTGTGGGGGTCTTTCTTGCATGTGGGATATGTTTACTGACTGGCTGAGCTGAGGATACTGGTAGCTACACTTTAATCATCACATCATAAATGGAAGATGTCGTTAATAACACTGACAACCTGTCATTCTAATGTTAAGTGCAGCAGAATGGTTCTGAGCAAAATCCATGATTATGAGTAAGGTCATAATGCCAGAAACTGTAGTATCCTCTAAACCAAAAATAGGAAAATTATTCTCAGGAGACAACTGAGGGTTCTACATGCTGCATTCTAAAAGCAGTGATTATACATTTTAAACCAGTGAATGATACACATGTTTTATCATTACGTCATCTTAAATGAGATCTACTACTAATTGGAAATAAGGCACCTGACCAAGACCCTTCTCCAGTTTTTATAACCACTAAGGCAGACAGACACAAGACTAACAAATGTCATAAATCTAGACATTATTGCTCTATGGCTTTATAGCCATGTGCTTGCAACTGTAACAGCGATGGTGTGACTGTCAGTAATAAGCATACTGTCCTAGTTTCTTATCTGCAACCCACAGTCATGGTTCCTGCCAGTCAGACTGCTGTAAACTCCCTCATTAACACGGTAATCTTCTAAAGCTGCCTATTACATAGCCAAGCAGAGCTATATTCACACTGACTGCTACTGATTGCAGAACAAATGTATTAACTGATTGGTATCATACCCGCAGGAAGGACAAGTCTCTGTTGTGGTCGATGCTGGTAATCTCCAGGTTGCCCATAACAACTTCGCAGTTCTCATAGTACTTGCGCAAGGTGCGGTATTGCTGCTCTAAGTCCGAGAGTGTACTCAGCTTGTTTTCAGTTCCAGCACATACTGTAAAACATAAAAAGCAGACTCAGATGGGAAACTGCTAAAAACTAGTGCTTCTAAATTTCCAGTACATTTTTTGCTCACTGTTAAATTAATGCTTAATGAGTTTTTATTTTGACTGTATTTCTAACATTCTAAATATTAAGAGTTTCACAGTTTCAGATATCCAGCTTATAACTTAACTTCATCACCTGTACAGGCTCTCTTGAATTTTCTTCCACTTTTCACATAATCATACTACAATACCGACATGAAGAAGTCTGGTTCTAGCTTTATATTTATCTTTTAAATGGATATAAAGATGCAACTAATAATTGGTTTTATTTCATCAACATTTATATTATTTACTACAGACTAAAGTGTAATCTTTTTCTAACTAGCCTGAAGCAGAGCTGTAAAGTAACACAGAATTACATGCTTTCTGACATGAGTAAACTTACCTAATAAAAGACTCTGCCCAGAAGAATCAATGAAACAGGGTGTACCTTTTTCTCATAAAAGCTAAATATGTACTGGACTGTAGTAAACATACATGTAGTCACAGCATGTCACAGAAGCACCTGAATAAAAGTGTAGCTCTAGAAACTGAGTCTGGAATTTTTGAAATACAGTTCAAACAGCAGCATGCAATAAAAAGAAATATAGGAAGAAAGTAAGTAAAAAGAAGAATATAACAAGCTTCAGCGTGCATTATAAATAGGTAGCTCAGAATTTTGGTTTCTGCACATGCATGTTTCTTTCAGCTCTGTTCTTTAAAAGGTCCAGAGAACTTTATATTTCCCAACATATTTAATTTTTTCTCCATCCTTTATTGAAGAATTGCATTAGTCACCTGCTTCTTTTTTGAAGGTAGTTCTCCACCCTTTCCTTCAGCACTCTTTATTTACTAGTTAAGAATTTGTATATCTATCCAGACTGCTCTTTCTACCTACATCTCAACTTATTCTTGGTCTTTATTATTATTATTATTATCATGATTATTATTATTATTATTACAAAGAATATTTCCAGTCTGTAAGTCTCGTATTCCAATTTACAGGATGGTTTCTTTTTGAAATAATCAGGAATGTAATTGTAGTAATCAATTTAGTGAGACTGTAAATTTGGTTATCAGTAAAATATAATAATGGTTCGTTTCAACTACATCACAAGTTGCTACTTTTACCCATGTTTCTGAGTTTTATATACTATATTATAATTTAAAACCAGATAAGCTGGGATGTTCCACAGACTGTTTTGGGTCAAAACCTGAGCCACAAAAGCCAGGGTAAATACAACATATTAATATATGTTCAAATTAGTGTAGCCATTCAACCAGCATGTGTTTGTGAAATGGGAAAGAACTGGAGTACATGGGGGAAAAAACAAAGCCACTCAGGGAGAATATGTAACCTTTGCAAAGAAAATGACTAGAAGTCTAGATCAAACCCCTTAACCTGCAACTTTGAAGTAGAGAACATTTCATTGTGCCACCATTGTTGTGTGCCCAACAATGTTGTCTAGATGAACTGGTATTTTATCAATTTCTTTTTACCTGATTTCTTTTTGAAATTCATATTAAACATTGTTGGTACTCCTGCCTATGATGATGATCTCATTTGAATCTTTTAGGATGAATCTAGGTGGTTGCACACATCTAGAAAGTCTTCCTTATTATTTATACAAATTTATAAACTTGAAAATAAACAGAAATGTCACACAAATATTAATACAGACATGTACATATTATATTCCTGAATATGTAAATGAGAGTAAAACCTCAAATGTTAGTTTTGACTAATTACCTTTGAAATAATGCACACTGTATATATTTACACTGTTAAATCCAGTAATAACCTATCCCTACAACATTTTATTTAGCAAAACATTTATCTTAGGCAGTGTTTCATCTTGGATGACAGAATACATTTTGGTGGTAAATATGGTTGCCTGCTCCCCAGGCATTCCCTTGTACAGAAGTTACATCAAATGATTATAA
The DNA here is from genome assembly GCF_019279795.1 of Protopterus annectens. Classification (NCBI taxonomy): domain Eukaryota; kingdom Metazoa; phylum Chordata; order Ceratodontiformes; family Protopteridae; genus Protopterus; species Protopterus annectens. The sequence continues at coordinate 283,508,811 of NC_056738.1, forward strand.
GCTGGTATTGCCAGAACCCTTGCTGAAGGTAAAGACAGATCACACTTTGATGCCTTTGTGGCTTTAATTCTTCAACAGTCTGTAAACAGAAGAGCAACTTCCCACATGCTACTGATGCTAGCACAGGCCCTTAGCTGTAACTTGCATACTGGACTTGACAAGTAATTAAAACAAACAATTTCCACTCATCAAACCTTGCAAAATTAGTTGTTTGCCATCTGCTATGTCATCTGGCTGCTTTCACAATCTTGCTGTGAATTTGGAACAGTTTACTCAAATTAGGAATGACTTGTGTGCCTACAGAAAATGGATGCCATGGTGAAAACAAAAAGACACACCACTTCTTATTTCTTTTGTGCAGTTTCGTACAATTTGTTCATATATATATATATATATATATATATATATATATATATATATATATACAGATATATATATATATATATATATCTATAGATATACATATATAGATATATATAGATATAAATATAAATAGATAGTATGTGTGTGTTTGCGTTGTGGAGAGACAAAGAGAGGTAGAACACTGTTAAGCCTATAGATTCAAGTGGGCTATTTCATTGAATAACATACTTTCTCGTAATTTTTCATTCTCAGAATTTCTCACTAATGTCTGGATACTCACAATAATGTATCACAATTAGTTACAAGCACTTAAAAATAAATGCTAATATTGCATCATGCTTTAACAATGTAGGTCATCACTCCACTTGTCCTCTATGTACATATACCACCCTCTACAAATTTTATTATTTAATAGTATTTTATTTTCTGAAGAAACAAATTAAAAGACATTTCACGTAAGAAAGGTATACTGCAGACTAAGAGAATAAATCAACTTTGCAGAATGTATATACTTCTCCAACACCCCATTCCATTTTATTTAAATGCCAGAACTCAAGAAGTATTATTCCATAAGAGTAAAAGAAACTCTCTGCTATAAATGTCCCTGGTAAACAAAAGCACAGCATAAATAAGGTTTTTCCCTTAACTTCACAAGCCCAGTTACTGAAAATTTCTGCTTTTTAAACCTGTTTTCAAACTCACAAACAGAACATACATGAAAATATCTACAATAGCTGCATCATCTATCTACTCCCAATCAATGCCAAAACTCCACAGTCTCTTAGCTGTTATTTTAGTTTGAGAGATACGATCTTATTATATAGTTCAGAGCACATTAATGCATTTTTCTCCCTGTTTTATACTCTCTCAGACATCTAAAATGGCTGTTCAAGTGTTGTGCAAGATGCAGTCTTCATCATATGGTATTATCTTCAAAGCATCTAACAGTAATGGTACAGACACAGGCTTACATTAATAATTTTAATGAGGTTGCATCTGTTATTACTGATTCTGTTAAGTTAAGGAATTTATCCCCCCCCCCAAATAAATAAATAAATAAAAAATCCCTCTGCTTTGGCATAATGACTTAAGTGCAAGGAAAAACAACTGTATTTTGGAATTAAATGGAATCATATCCAGCATTGTGACTGAAATATTTAAAGGTCATAGAGATCAGTAATGAGGAATCCTACATCAAGAATTACAGCCATTTGGAAGGGAAAGTGTAGTATACGAGAATGTTTATAGTAGAGAAAGAGGGGATCTTCAAAGCACTAATGGATGGTTTCTAAAGAGAGGATTAAGGGGAGGAAAGAAAATAAGCTATAAAAAAATAACAGTTTGTGAATAAACTGGTGAAGACAAAGAATCTAAAATCACATTATCCAGAGTGTTTAAAGTTTGGGGTGGTATTCGTAGTCATTGCAAGAATGTGTTATAGCCATATGCACTGTCCACAAATGAGCATAGCTAAGTAATGATTCATGGAGGCCACTTACATTAACACATGATGGCTGTGAATAAGTATTAGCAAATGAACTCACAATGAGCTGCAGATAAGAAATGATGTAATCCAGTGTTTGCTGATTATAGGTTCTTTCGCCTGTTTGAGTCAAATTTCCATGCTGTCTGTAGAATAGTTGTAAAAAGTGAAGCCACTCCTGCAAGATCTACTTTGCAATCTAGAAGTTTGATGTTAGCTTACCTTTTCCCATTGTTGACCCTATGAAATGATTTAGGCTGTCCTTTCTCTGCCTTGATCCCTTGTTCTGCATCAGTACTGCACATAAAATGCCACAGTCACACACAAAAACTTATGATACAATTATCAGTAAAACAACAGAGCAATGAAAACATGCCTGCCATCCTCAGAAAAAAAGTTAGGTGACACAAACATATATTTATTTATTTATTTGTTTTCCATTTGTTTACCAAGTTAGTCCGACTGGACACAAGGTGACTGTTTTCAGCAGAGGCCCAGGGAGAAAAGCTCTAAATACATTGTAAAAAATTATAAAATATAAAAAATAATTAAAAAAAAATTATATAAACATAGCTATTTTGTACAAAGAGCATAGAACATATAAAATGAGTAAAAATCTGAGTTTACAATTGATGCAGCATACAGTGGTTAAAATATTGAGAAACAATTAAACAAAATATTATACAACAAATATAGAATTACTTGAACATAAATTCAAAAAGAAGTTTCCATAGGCAAATAGGGTCATAAAATAGAAATGATGACTATATAGGTGGCCTAAACACTTGGTTCACAGTACTATGCACTATGTGAAACTACACAGTACACTTGTGATCTAGGGATGTTGAAAGTCAGGAACAGGTGAAATTCGCCTGGTTCTATACAGGAACATATCCAAGTTTTGAATAGGAGATGTTTTAGTAGGGATATGAAAGTATGTTTACTATTTAGACATCTAATGTCAGGGGATAGAGAGTTCCAGGCCTTAGCAACTGCACAGGAATAAAGAGATTGGCCTGAGCTATGTAAGCAATTGGTAACAGTCAGTAGGGTGGCATTGGAATATCTTTGTTGACGCGCAGTATTATGGAAGGCGAGCAGACCAGAGAGGGCAGGTATTTTATTTGGTTGGTACAGCAGTTGATGGGTCAGGAGAAGTTGATTTTATTTTAGTAGGTTAGGGAGTTTTAACCATCCTAGTTGTCTTTGGGAGAGGCAGTTATGAGAACAAAACTTAGCATTGGTTGCAAATTCTGAGATTTTATTGTAGCAGGTAGATAGTTTCAGAAGGTCAGACTTGTTTGGGTTAGTTAGGACTGGGGAAGTGTATAGTAAGGTAGAGAGTAGATGGATACAAGAGATAGTGAATCAGGATTCCGGTGTAAGGAAGGTCTTGCAGCAGTAGAGTGAACCTAGTATTTTATGAAGTTTGGCAATTGTTAGTGCTATATGTTTGTCAAATTTTAAGTTTTGGTCAATAGCTACACCTAGCAGCTTGGCTTGTGTTACTGGTGTGATAGGGGTATTGTTGGAGGATGTTATTGAGAATGGCAAGGTAGGGGTGAATGTTTTGGATGGGTGGAAAATCATGAGTCGGGTCTTAGATGGGTTTAGTATGAGCTGGGAGGAATTTAGCTATTTTTCTATAGTAGTGAACACTTCCTGAGTTCTATCTTGGAATAACTGTAGTGAGGGGGCTGAACAAATAATAGTGGTGTCATCAGCATACTGTACTATATTAGTTTGTTGGGTAGCCGAGGGGAGGCTATTGGTAAAGATGGAAGTAAAGTAAGGGACCAAGAATGGATCCTTGTGGAACACCTTGTCCTACTGGGAGGAGAGGGGACAGAGAGTTATGCCATTTAACAGCTTGTTGCTGGAGGGACATATAATTTTTAAACCACAGTAGAGAGGAGTTATCCAGACTGAGCTCAGAGAAAGTCGATATATGCATGCAGAGTCCAGACAAGTACAGTTGTGCAAAACTAATACATAATATGAATACATTCACAATAATAAAGAAAGTAGTTTGTTAACACATCCCTCCTTTTATTAGCCCCTATCACATCCTTGTAATTATAATAGTGTCAATTCTCTTTTATCAGTGACACTCTGGAATCTCCCAGTAAAGACGCATGTTGACCCAACAAAACATCCTTGCCACTTCAGTATTTCAGATTTAAATCACTGTATTTCTACCATGTATACACAATTGCTAAATGACACTAAAGTAAATGATTTTCACATTGATCACTAATCATTTCCAGTGCTGCTGTAAAGATTTCCCTTTTACAAATAATAGCTTACAGTATTCAATGAAGCCATTGTAATATGCGTATCACATGAATAAGACAAACATTTCTTGAAGTGAACTTAATAATCTTACCTCATTTTGAACTGTTTTATAATAATTTCCATTATTTCGATTATTTTTTCTTACTTTAAAAAGTCTGATGTTTCCTTAGTAATTTGCCATCTAACTCAAATAATCCTAATAGCTTAATCATGGTGCTGTTAAACTTAATCATGTACATTCAGGGTTCTTTATGCATTCTGTATGCAAACAAAACCCTTTTATGTTTTTCACTATGAATTGGAATAATATGTGAATGTGTATGGCATCTTATGCATGGTCTTGGCTTAATTCATATCTTCAAGTACTTTACAATTTAGCCATAAATAGGTGTGTATCAACATACCTGCACATTTCCATTCTTTGTGTGAATAGCCTCCCCTGATCATATTTACATATAGATGAAGTGTCACTCTTTGCAGATTACCACTACAGAAGTGAGAACCTGAGACTGTTAATACCTCCCATAGTCTTTGCTAAAACATCCTTTGAATTATAAATTATTACTATCTATTGTGTATGTTTTCCTGTCCCTTCAAACCGGCCATATCTTTCTACTTGTTTCTTGTTTTTGTATCTTAATCTCTAGTACTGTAAGTGAAAATAATCATGTAACAGTGTAAAGAGAGCAGTACAAGCCCACTGCAACATTGTGCTTTATTGATTTTCAGTAGCACATGAAAAATATTTACGGTAATTTTGGGAAATGACTTGGTTCTCAAACACCCAAAAAATTCTGGATGCAAAACAATTTTAGCCTAGACATTAAAAGTAAAACACTTCTCTTAATACCATATGTCAACTCAATGCATTGTGGGAATATATTTTTAGCACCAAATGTAACATACATACTGGCATGACTGGTAGAGATTGGCTGTGGAAGTTTATCTCAATATGAAGTCAACTAGAAGCTCCATTGTGTCTGACCAAGAGTGTTCCTTAACAATCTGGAAATATACACCTGATATAAATATATTTTTGCACTTTATCTAACTGTTCAGTGTTTCTTAACATTACTTCGCTGTTTTTATTTATTTGCTTGACTGAATTATTTACTTATCTGTGTCTGCATTTATATATTTGATGACCTCTGGCTGAATTTTGTTTCCTGAATTTTGATGAAATTTTTTTATTTTTGTTTGCTGTTGCATTTGGGACAGCACTTTAGCTTGACTAACTGGTTCCACATAAGGGGGGTCCTTTACAGGTTTCTGGGGCGGCAGGGAGTTTGTAGTCAACTCATTCCAGGGTGTAAACACTGGCCAAACAGCTTCTGTATTATCTGACTGCCTCAAGGCTTGGCTTTAGAAGGGTCTTTCATCTTGCTGATATAAACATATTACCTTTGTGTGAATTTCTGCTTTTCTTGCTAGAAGGTCCATTGTGCATGACCAAGAGTGCTCCGTAAACAATCTGGAAATATACAGCCGATACAAGTATATTTTTTGCACTTTATCTAAAAACATCACTTTATTCAGCTGCTTTTGCTGTACTTGTGTTTCCTCCTCCTGCTCTATTACTTCATCCTGCTTTTTGTGCTACTTGCTGATTGTTCTCTAAAGTGTTCAATTGCATCTTTCTGGTTGCATTTATTAATGCTTATTTATAGCCTGTTTAAATTGTAAGTGCTATTCTAAGCCTCATAGTTTTGGTTTAAACACTTGGGCTTTAGGCCTACCCCTTAGCTCTCCCTGGCCTTTCTCCCTCAGATTCTGACAAATATGGAAAGACAGTTTCCTACAGTTTCTCCTGCCAGTCTGGCTGATATGGACATCTTGAGACAGTGTAGCAACTGCCTCATGTACATGGACAATCATCTACTACTACCACCTAGGAACACAATTTGTGAGAGATGCACTTACATTAGAACCTAGAGTCTATCTCTCTCTCTCTCACAAGCCAGTATATCTGACACTGAGAAGGTTATCAACACAATCACTACACCTCAAACACCACCCACTCCTACATGGGTCTATATTATATTCTCGAAAGCCAACAATGTTGAATCTGGCATTGTCGACACGAGAATATCGAACGCTCAGAATCTCAAGTGTGTAAATGGAAATCTCCGTAAGGGGAGATTTCCGTTTACTGCAATGTAGTGCAGTCTCATAGTTGGTATATTTAAGTAGCAGTGGGTGTGGGGGGTGCATGGGGGCTTGCCCTTCTGCTTAAACCCATTAGGGTACTTTTTTCTTTTTTTTTTTTTTTTGTCTTTTTATAAGGTCAATGTTTGAAGACATCGACTATATGGTGCCGACCATATTTTGTTCGATGTTTTCAAACATTGATCTTATAATATAGACCCTCCTACACAACACACACCCACATATGTGGAGGTCCTCAACAAAAACATACCCAAACAAAGGAGACATCTGATGCAAAAACACAAGCGATCTCCACAGCCCTCCACATCCCATACCATGTATAGTCCACACACACACCTGTCTCTTACAGCCACTTAAGCTTAACCATTGACCCAACATATTAGTCATAGGAGACTCCACTATGAGACATGCAGATGTGCCTCTCACCAGGCTGGATAAGGAGAAAGTCACGGTTATTTGTCTGTCAGGGGCCAGAATCCACCATATCACATATGCACTCAAGTCTCTCAACAACAGGTACTGTTAGAAGTCTGTCATAGTCCATGTTGGAGTGAATGACTTGAGACAAACCTCCCTGGACTATATGAAGAGAGACATGATTGAGCTCACTGAAGATGGATCCCAGGCAGGTATGTCCCCAGCCTTAAGCAGCATTCTACTGTCACCCAGAATGATACCTCAATACAAACAGAAAATGACTGACTTTAACAATTGGCTTAGTTTCTGGTGTCATTCCAGGGGGAACTAGTACCTGACAGCCTGGGAAGATATGATCAACAGACACGATGCTTTGCCAGAGATGGCCTGCATCTGTCTCACTTGTGATTCAGGCTTCTGGCAAAGGCTCTTGCCTCCCCCTTAGTGCCTTTTTCAGGAAAAGTGATAAGGTTAAAAATACCAACATAAAAATTTCAACAAAATGCAAATTAAAGGTCATGCTGCTAAAAGCTAGGAGTCTAAACATGAAACTGCACTCATTGCAAGCATTCTTAACCCTGGAAAATGCTGACATCTGTGCAGTTGCAGAAACCTGATTCAAAGCTACGGAGAGCACCCCAGCCTTACCTGATTACTCATCCTATCATACGTTCAGACAACAAACTGTGGGCCGTAAAGCCAAAGGAGGTATAGTTTCTACAGATATTAAAGACATACACACCTCCAGGCTGGTCAAACAGTATGACAGACAGGAGACACTCCACGTACAGTTAACCATTGACAAGACCCCTATTAATATCATAGCTAGCTACCGGTCCCCAAATCTGACTCAAGATGCCCAATCTGCCTATCTGGACCTCTTCGAATCTATCAAGATTCAACTCTTTACCATGATCCTGAATGAATTTAACTAGCCAAACATATATTGGAAGAACTACTCATGCCAGAACACAAATGCCCAGAAATTCCTCCATTTTGTCATTGCAAATGGCTTGGAACAGGTAATCAATACACCCACAAGAGGTGATAATATCTTGGACTTGGTATTAACCAACATAAGTAACCACTGCAGCATCCCTAAAGTATCATCCTCCCTGATGAGATCCGACCATAAAGCAGTCACTTTCAAACTCACCCTCTTCCCTGAACCCCCTCTAGCTAGGGTAAAACAAACACATTTCTCCAAAGCTGATTACAGCCTCCTGAGGATTGGTATAAACAGCTTCACAGTCCCCTCCCCCTCTGTAGGAACTGGCACCAATATCCAAAACTACACCAAAGCACTATACAAGTATTTATATAGATGCATGGAATCAGGAATATCCAACAGGGCTAAATTATCTTTCGCAAGGAAGAGTAAACCTGACTGGTAGACATCTGAAATAAATAAACTCTATAACAAAAGGGAAAATTGCTGTCCAGGACCAAGAAGGAGCAGGTGCCCAATTGGAAGCAATCTCTCCTTAGCCTGAACAAGCAAATAAGAGCACTAGTGAAATCCTCCAAAGCAATCTTCGGGTCAAAATTGGCCACATCTACTAGAGACAATCATAAGGCCTTTTTCACATATGTCCACAACCTCAAAGGAAGCACCCAGATCTGTTCAGAACTGCTGGTCAAGGATACCACATATACAAATGTCGTAGATATAGCAAACTTGCTGGCTGACAGATTCAGCAAAAACTTCACTTCTCTGTCTCCCCCATCAGTAAATCAGGACAAACCCAGTACCTGCCCCCCCTAGGGTACAGGACATCACTGCTCTCTCAAAGGCAAAAAATACAGCCTCCATGGAACCCAATAACATCCTAGGCTGCATCCTACATGAACTCAGGCAGGAACTTGTAGCACCATTAGTTGCCCTAGTCATACAAAGCCTGAGTACTGGCTTCATCCCAGCTGAGTGAAGGGCAGTCTCTGTCATCCCTTTGCACAAAGGTGAAGCATCCACAGCTCTTGGCAATTATAGACCTATCAGCATAACTAGCCTGATCTGCAAGGCCATGGAATGGATTATCATACACCTCATTGACAAGGGCATCAGCAACTTGCAAACACTCGATCCCACACAGTTTAGCTTTGTCAAGGGGAGGTCATGTCTGCTCAATTTGGTCAACCTTATTGAGACAGTCACCAATGCAATGGATGAGGGAAGACTGTGCACACCACCTACCCTGACCTGGCCAAAGCCTTCGACACTATTCCCCACTAGAGCATGACAGATAAATTCTCTCAACTAGGCATCAATCCGTATGCTACCAGTTGGGTAGAAAACTGGCTCACTGATAGAACCCACCTAGTCAAAACAGGGGAAGCCACCTCAAACAGGAGAACCGTAACGAGCAGTGTACCCCAGGGTTCAGTCTTAGAGCCTCTGTTACTTGAGATTTAAGACACACTAACTAATAATCCACAGAAAAAAGAAGAACCGCGGTCCAGATCCACTCAAAAATACTGTTTATTGAGCACTTTCGTCTCTCTAAGATTCTGAGGAAGTTTCCATTAGAGAGATGAAAGCGCTCAATAAACAGTATTTTTGAGTGGATCTGGACCTTGGTTCTTCTTTTTTTCTGTGGATTATTTGAGATTTACTTTACTTGAGTTGCAGGCCAAAACCAGTAAGCTATGGCTGTCCAAGTTTACAGATGACTGCAAGCTGAGCACTATCATCAATTCCCCTAGTGATGTGGACATCCTCCAAGAGGGTCTCCCCCAAACAAATGCCAGAAACATGGCTTCAAGCTGAATACCAAAAAATGTATCATCATCCTCTTTGGGGAGAGTGAAGTCCCCACATTAATAACAGCAGCCTAAGCACACAATCAGCCGTGAGGGATTTAGGCCCCAGGTTAATAGCAAACTGACTTTTGATCACCATGTTGCTTCCATTGTATGGAAAGCTTTCTACATGGCCCACCAAGGGTATCTCATCCAGGGACAAGGAGATTATGACATCCCTGTATTTCTTGCTTTATAAGACCCATTATTGAGTAAAATGCCCCTTTCAGCATGTACCTCACAAAACACATGCAGCAGCTGGAAAGACCACAGAAGCATCTCACCACGAGAATCCAGGGCCTCAAATATGTACCATACACAGATAAGCTAAATGCCCTATCCCTCTACTCAGTGTCATACAGATTCCTCAGAGGTGACCACTGTCTGGCATACAAGGTGATCTTGGACCCCGCCTTGATGGGACTGCTGCCTATCCACAAGTCAAGCTCCACTTGATTAACCCACACATGTGGCCTCAACCTGGTCTGTGACATCAATGGTACTTGTTTACAGGACAGATTTGTGTCTGAGAGACTCCCCCATCTGTGGAATAGACTCCTTCTCCACATCAAGCAGAGTACCTCTTTACCGCTTTTTAAGTGCAGCCTGGATAACTGGATGGGAAACAGAAAATACACTCGTGGGATTCTACCTGTGCCTCTGCTGGACAGGGGCATCAGGTACTGACTTGACTAAACATGGGCTAAACCCTTTGTTAGGCTTATAAGGGCCTCAGGGCCAATAGCCTAGTAACTTCCTATGATCCTATGAATAAGGAATGGATCCCTGCAGCAATTTAAGCAGTGCTCATCAAGATTAGTGTGTCCTATACATGCAGCTTAATATATTCAAGATTAACTGAAGCAAATATTAGAGTACAACAATGACAACACAGTTTAAATGATGGCATTGACTTAGTTATTTTGTTCTGAAACTGTAGATGCCATTTCAATCCTTTTGGATAACTAAGCTACTATTTGCAATCATCAAGGGGATACCATATACAAATTAAGTATTTAGAGCTATTACTAAATACCTAAACACTAGACTTCACACATTAGCATGCATATTGTCTGCTTTATGGCTGCTTAAACAAACAAATAAATAAATAATCAAATAAAAGGACACCAGTTAAATCATTCCCAAAAAAGGTGTTTTCCCACACTGTTAGAGAAAGTCATCTGTAAGGGCTTTTACTTGACTTTCATTTTCCAAAATATTAAATCAGTTCAGTGTCAATTCATGCATGTTTGTGCTATGATAATCAGTGGATTATGGCAATAGTGATACGTTACAGTTCTGGTGCATTGAGCTGATGTCATATCAATAGTTTAATTTGCTCTCCTGCAACTGGAATACATAACTGTTTGTGTTTTTACTGATACTTGGTTTCAGTGTAAATATAGCAGTTCTTGTATTCCTGGAATTTGTGCCTTTTATGCTTTCTGCAAAATATGGAAACTGTGGAAACATTTCCACATTTTTCAAGGACCACATCATGTCTAGCTAGATTTCCAGATATCCATAAACTAAACTCACTGATCTCCAACTTATAATGAAATTATCATCTTATAGTCTGCTACAGAATGTCCCCCATGTCCCATGACTTTATTATTATTATTATTATTATTTTATTTTATTTTAGATTACTTATTTGTTAATGAGGTAACCCCATTGGACAACAATGTACCTATTCAGGGGTTACCCAGGAGCACGGTCTCATTAAGTGACTTGCTCAGAGTCACACAGAAGGCAATCTAAGGTGGATGGAATCAAACTTTGTAGCCTGGTCAGAGGAAGCAGCTAAACCCACTGACCACTTAAGAGTCTTAATTGTAGTTGTAGTATTACCAGTTACTAAAAATGCTATATAATTGGAGATTTCAACAACTCCAAAATAAACTGAAGAACCTACACGTCCAAACTTAGGTGTGTTCAAAGATTCTTAGGTCTTTTTTTGGAATGTTTTGCACCTCTGCTTTATTCTGACAGCCAGCTTCAGTGCCACATGTCCAGTGAATCTACCAGTCACTACAGTCTACTCACAGAATAACAACCATTTACAATCGGGGCTGATGTGGATTTTAAGAGAGTGTCCTGGGGGGCTATGCTCTCTTACATCTGTCACGGGATTGGATTTCTAATTTAATGCCTAACCCTGGTTTCTCCACATTCCATCTGGATATGTGTTGACATCGTGGAGACAGGAGTGCAATGGGACAATGCAACATTTTACTCCGCCTATGCAGAAGCTCAACCATGCTCCCTCATATCCCCTCTTAGACTCTGCCCTCCCCTGCACAACCCTGATATGTGTTGACATCGTGGAGACAGGAGTGCAATGGGACAATGCAACATTTTACTCCGCCTATGCAGAAGCTCAACCATGCTCCCTCATATCCCCTCTTAGACTCTGCCCACCCCTGCACAACCCTGAACTTCATCAAGGATGTTACAAGGAATGCCATTGGGATGGACAACCTCCCATCATTTCCTGCTGCTTCATAAGATACCGAAGTCACAAAATCAAACCTGGGTCAACTGGGCTTTAGCCAGGACTGTATCCCTCTATGCCATCCGAGTGGCTACACATTTTCAGACTTAATACATATTATTTACAACAAACGGTTATAGCAAATGAACTTGAGGACATAATATTCTTGAGCTGATCCAAACTAATAAAGCCATCACATGTATCATCCCTTTAGTTTCTGTATATTTTGTTAAGTCTGACTATAAACTTGTACTTTCTCTTTCAAAATCTCCAAATCCCTTTTAGTAAATAATTCTAAAATTAGTGATTTCATATAGACATAATGTCCAAGTCCCTTGCATCAAATAATTTTGATCTTAGGGATTTCAACAGGACAAATCTCCTCAAACTCTCTGCTGAGCTACCCAAATTAAATTGTAACATCACCAGACCTGATAGCAACACAACTGTCATTTATACAAAGGTGCTGTGTTCCCTCAGTGATACATGCTTAGACCTAGCTGCCACTTCAAGAGCCAAATGTAAATAAAAGTTTAAGAATAAATCACCTTGTGGTCCACAACCTTAAACTAACTCATTGACAACAGAAAACATGCCTTAAATCACACAACAGCACTAACATTCCACATGTTAAGGATTGTGTCAAGAATATCAGTAAAAATTAAAGGTTATTAATCTTTAAGGCAAATCGTGAACTTAAACTGACTTCTGAAGCTAAAGATAAATAACACCAAGCAGTTTTCAAAATGGCAGTACCCATTCAGACCGAGCTGACACAGCAAGTATAAAAAATGTAATGCAAACTTCACACTTGAAGCAATTACTTTAATTATACAAATACCTGAAACTTTTACACCATGTAATATTGCTAAGGAAAAATATGGATGGTATTATCTGAAAGCAAGCCAACTACTTTCTTGAGGCATGATAAATTTAATTAGATGCTGACTAAATTGTGCCAAACATTCTCTTGTGGGGCATTGGTTTTGTGCCAAACGTTCCATTGTGGAGCATTGTTTAAAATAAGTTCAGTGACATTATTTGTCCCTGAAGTATGGTGATACAATGATAATACCTACACACAAGGATGCCTCAACTGCTGACATGAGAGACTGCACACCCATTAGCCTAAACACTCTGACTTGCAAATCCATGGAAAGAATCATTTATGACCTCAAACTATAACACAAAATACCTTATCAGGCTAGACTCACACCACTTTTGCTTAGTTAAGTGTAGATCCATCCTACTAAATTTAATTAACTTCAACAAGATCTCATGGATTGTTGATATTGGTCATATTGTTCACACAACTCATTAGGATCTGGCCAAAGCATTTGACACTATATTATATGTTGACATTATTAACAAGCTAAATGCTTTAAAAGCATACCAGTACATGGTAAGGTAACTATCCCACTGGATGAACTTTAAAACTCACATACCTAAGGTGGCAGATGACGCCTCAGAAAATATGAAAGTAACTAGTGCTGTGATCAGGGGTTCAATACTGGAATCTTTCATTATGGGCATCTATTTCTCTGATCTTCTGCTCAAGAATCAGGATGCCTGGTTAATTAAGATTGAAGATGACTGCAAAATTGGACATTATTAAATCTTCTTCTGATACCCATTAAATACAGCAGTAAAACCCCGTAAACGAGCTAGGTATGGAAAAGACTAAACTAAATGTGAAAATGTGAAAAAACGTTGCATTGTCATCTAGTATGCTTCTCTCACTCTTTCTCTCTCTCTCAGCATGCAGTATAACCAATATCTCACTGCAAAATTATAAAGTAGTCAGGGATCTTTTAACTTGGGCTAATAATTATCCTCCTTTGAATACCATGTAGGAGGAGTAGTCAGAAAATTCTTCTACTTAACCCAACTAATATTTAAAAGTCTATCTTCCAGGTCAAACAAAGTTATCCCTCAATGTCCCCTTTGAGATGTAGCTTTCTAGTTGTATTAAACAGCTGGAAATGCCATAATCAAGAAGATTGTTGACAGCAAGTCCTTGCTCTACCAGTAAAGGCATAAAGTATTATCCCTTTACTTGTTTTCTTATAGGCTCTCTTGGAGTGATCTATGCCTTGCATTCCATGCAATGAGGGACTGCATCATCCTTGATCTCCAGTATCTTTGGAAGTCAAATAGTTCTATTAATGTTGAACTAAGAAATTAATTCTCTACCAGCAGATAAATAAAATACAGTCGAGAGACAAATTTATCACAATGCCTACCCTAACTCTGGAACAATCTTCCCTTGCAAGTTAAATGAAATGATACCCTAGCATCCTTCAAAATAAAGCAACATGACCGGATGGGTACACATAAATATAACTCTGGGACTGACGTACTTTACCCTTCTTGAGAGGGAAATTCTGCATGATAGGATTGGCATTATGTAAATAGTCATTGGACTTAATTGCTTTATATTTTCTATGATGATATGATCCCAAATGCATAAGTGTTTAAATCGAAATAGGATGGAATTTATCAACAAGTGTAAAATGTGAGAAGGCAGAAATGAGTGGTGCACAAACAATATAGTTATGTATATAAATACATACACAGGCACACATACACACATACACACACACACACACACACATATATATATATATATATATATACACATAGATATATAGATATATATATATATGTATATATATATATATATATATATATATATGTATACACATACATAATTTATGAGAGGTGTGTGTGTGTGTGTGTGTGTGTGTGTGTGTCTGTGTGTCTGTGTGTGTGTGTGTGTGTGTGTGTGTGTATGTGTATCTATGTAGATTGATATATAGATACACACACGCATGCCCACACACACACACTCACACACACACACACACACACACACACACACACACACACACACACACACACACACATATTTACATATATACACACACATTTGAATTCATCACATACATTAATTTATCTGCCTGCCTGTCTGCCTATAGATCCAGCAATCTGTATATCAATACTGATTTATGTACAGAAGACAAACTTAAAGGACTCTAAAATTTGCATCCAGATGCAAAACATCTTCACCTCTTCAGACACCAAAGCTCAAATCACACTTATATCATACACATATACATAAATAAATGAATAAATAAATGGCATTTAACTGACAAGCATGATTCAAATTTCACTGATTTTACTTTGTTGAGACATAAGAATACATGAAACAGTTTAACATATAACAAAGAAATATATCTCTTAAACCATACCTCTCAACTGTCCAGATTTTTGCCTCATATTTTTGGTCTGTTCCTCATAAAATGTGTCATTTTCTAATAAGTCACTGAGGACTGAAGTCACTAAATAATGACATACATGTAAGATTCATACTTTTGTAAAACGCATGTAAACACAAAACCTGTTATTCTAACAACTTTCTAAGTTTATCAGAGCAATTTTTAAAATGTGTCCCTATTTTAAGGCCTTTGTCTCCCCCCCCCCATTCTTTTAGGCTTTGTCCAGATTCCTTGAATCAAGAGGTTGAGAGCTATGTATCAAACTAAAGTCAGACCTTCAATCTAAATTAATTAAAAGTAGTGATGTCAATTTTAAATATCAGGATATAGTTCAGCAAAGACATTCATGTATGATCGTTGTGTTCTCACCTCATTCCAGAGTCTCCATTAAGCTGATAATATTATGGATTAAATATTAATAAAAACATTATTTGGGAAATACTATTTCAAGTTCACTGAAGTGGAATAGTAACATTTCACAAGCAAAACAAGCACATTTTCTTTATTAACTATTCACATGCCATTGAGCAGTTCACTTTTATGATATTCAAAGATGTTTTGTATTTATTCCTAATATAGTCACTATAGAAGGTAAAGGATTTGTTTTAACTGCATGGCTACACTGATTCCGTGGTCATTGTGTAATTGGTCTTTTCACACTGGGATGCTGACAGACAATTGACAAACCAGTGTTAAGGCTACCATGATTTAATGAGGACAAGAACAATGCTGAGAATGGAAAAATAGAATTATGGACATAATTCTAACATTTACTTAGACATAATTATTTCTGTGTATGTACACGTCATATATGCATTTATTTCACCTATCAATACAGAATGATAATGTGGTGCGACAAAAACATTTATCTTATTCAAAGCAGCAGATAATTTACTTCTCACCATTCGATTCATATTATAAAACATTACCACTAATCAAGCACTATAACAAAGCTAATTTACTGCAATTAAAAGGGGATAAAGAAACAAGTCTATATCGGCTGCAAAAAGAAAACATACATGAAGCCATCTCAGACAACAAATCTAATTAAATTGCAATAAAAGAAATAAATAAAAACTGCAAGCTTGCCTTTAGAACTGCCCCCCCCAAAAAACACACCAGATATTGTTACGTTAACCAAAATGCATAAACACGTAAAACTGCAATTGCTTACATAGCAAAACAGAAATAACAAAAAAAAATATATATATATATATATATATATATATATATATATATATATATATATATATATGTGTGTGTGTGTGTGTGAAAATGGACTATGTTAGGGCCATATCCCTTACTTGTTTGTGGGATCACAAAATCATTCAATATGAGTGCATGTTGCTGTCTGTGCTATGATCAGGTAAGTATTGGAATAACTGCAAGTATCTCTCTTTTTGCGAAAGGATTGTTTTTGCTCATTTTGGTTATCAGCAAGTATATCCTTTATGGATTTTATAATGCATTGCATTTCACTGATCTATGCAGTCACCATTAAGTAATACTCATATATTATACACTGTGGTATGTGACTATTTCAAAGTTAACAAACATAACTAATACGCGGTTTTGATGTGACGTATATTGAGCCTACATTATGACAAGTTGGCAATGTGTATACACCAATATTGTAGCAGTAAAAAAGCAGTAATAGGAGAGCTTTAATTGCCTTTTATGGAGGAGGCAGTCTGTGACCAGGAGTGGAAACACTTATGGAATCTTCAGCAGAGGTCTTGGCCACAAGATACTGTGGGATATTAGGTGCCTAACTGTGAAAACCTGGGGTGTGTCATTGGACTGCTTCTGGATGGACCACAAATTATAAGGCAGCTTTAGCTAACCTGGAGTACCAAGTCTGTAGACTGTAATACATTTTTGTCTTCCTCGAATGTAAATAAATAGAAGCTAAATTGTAAATAACTTAACACATATTAAGCAGGAATTGACGTAAAAATGCATACAGTTTCCTGCTTTTTAAATAATTTATGACTAAAGAGCTATTTCCAAAAATAAAATATGATTTAATCTTAAATTAGCTCTGCAACTACTAGATGAAACAAACCTAATAATTTAGGAATTCATTACTGTGGTATCAAAAGAAATTAGAACTGTTGAAAGTTGCATCAAGTACTATTCATATTTCAGATATTAGAGCATAGCATTCATAAAGAAAAAAAGATCATGGTCCCTGCGCCATCCATCTGTAGCCAACTGCATCACAATGCTGCAATATTGCACTTACTTTTGAATTATTCGAGCTTTCCTCCATAGGTCTGATGTTCAAAACCCATATGTACCAAATATGCTACTATATAATTTCCAGTTAATTAGTATTTAGATGCTCTTTTTTATGTATTGTATCGTATCCCATATTAGTTCTTTGATCTCCTTAGATTAACTTTGTGCAATTTTCATGTAAAATATCAGAAATAAATGAAAACATTGATTTTAACAACCATTTGAGTTTATTTTCAACAAAAATATAAACTTAATATTATTCAGTAACTAACATACTATTGGTCAAGTGCCATTCATTCAATTGCTAAGAATATGGAACACACATCCTAACAGCACCTTTATTCAAGATCTCAGAATTTCAACAAAAGCCAATAACGTGCTGTCTGAGATCATCATACAGCAGATAGTGGGCAATTAGCCATTTCCTCATAGTAGTGCGGTCTCGAAGATGGTATATATAATTAGCAGGGGATGCAGGGTCTTGATTCCACATACCCCTTAATCATTGTTTACATTTTTTTTGAGGATTTTTTTTTATCTTTTAGGGGTTGATCATTTCTTCTTTGACACAATGATATGAATTCTTTCTGTCACATCTGCCTAGAAGATAACCAATTCATTTGTTGGCACTTGGGGTTTTAATTTGAAGAACAATAATATTTGGCCACATTGAGCAATACAGCAAGCAGATTTAGCAAAGGACTGAAGCAGCTATGATTCTAGAATGACAACACCCACCCCGCCTCCAGTTCTAGTGATCTGCATATCTATTGCCCTTACGGATGGTCTAGGGCACTGCTACAGTTTATATTAACGAAGCAAGCATTTTCCAACAGAACAGAAAGTTATCAATATGCAATTTTCTAAAACTGCAGCAAATTAAGCAACATTTGGAAGTCATTGTTACACACAAGAAATAATTTTGCCTAGGAGGCAAGCATCTCTTGCACCCGCCAATGTGGAAGTTGCACCCCCATACCCCTGCTACTTCTACATATTAAATACTAGAAGATTGTATGTTGTAGAAGAGAAATACTCACAGATACAGCAATTCCAGTTTTAATATGGTCTTGTAATGTCACTTTAATTTTCACGTTTCTGACTATCCTACTTACAGTGTTTGAACATATAGCAGGAACTTAATTCTAGAATGGTGGCATGCATTATTCTGAAGACTATCTCTAATAACGGGCTACACTTCAAATTTACATTATGGTCAAGACTTGAATGAAGTCTGCTACAGAAGTAATAAGAAGAGAAATGAAAAGAATTTAATATGTGTACTGTAATGGGAAGACTGCAGACATAGACAATATGCATTTTCAATGATCTCCCTGAAAACAACAATGCCTGAAAGTGAAATATCATAAACATCATTAAGTGAAAGAAATGTATATGGATATGTAGATTCAATATGATACAAAAGAAATAGCTCTGCAACAAGACAAAGCATCCTCCCATATTCATGAGGGACATGTTGGTGAAATGCTGGTTTGAAAGACAATGCAGGAGTTACTAGCACAGATTATACAGTAGTACGTTTAGAATGAGATAAACATTGAAAGTTGCTTGATTGTTATGTTGTGAAGTTCATTTGGTCAGAAAGATGTTGTGGAAGCATCTTCTTCTTCTTCTTTTGGATTTTCCCAGTTAGGGTTCGCCACAGTGGATCACCTGTCCACTCATGATTGGCAGTGGAGTTTTACGGTGTCGAGTTGCCAGCCCGGCGCCCAACCTTCCACAGAAGGCACACAGACGCACGCACTCACACCTAGGGCCAATTTAGAGTGTCCAATCCACCTACAGCATGTCTTTGGGATGTTGGAGGAAACCGAAGCACCCGGTGGAAACTCACACGACCAAAGGGAGGACATGCAGACGCCGCACAGAAGGCACTCCAGCCGAGGATTGAACCGGAGAACCTCTTGCTTTGAGGCGGCAATGCTAACTGCTGCACCACCGTGGCCGCCATTTTACCAAAATAATTCATTGCCTCCTTTACAGAAAACATTAGCAAAGAGGATTAAGACTCCAAGGACTGAACTGCTTCCTGTAGTCAGGAATACAGGATTTGATTGCTTTCTCCTCCTCTATATGTGTACCATGTGACTTTCAACAAGTCAGATGATGAGACGGTGGTCTCAGGTTACCCCTGAGAGGGATATTACAAAAATATTTGTAGTAAAATACCCAACTTACACACCCAGCTGTCACATAACAATCCCGACATATTAACTGTCTCAGAAACCTGGCTCAAACCTCATATCAAAGATACTGATATTCTTCACCCTGACTACCAAATCATAAGGAATGGCAGACCTAACAAGAAAGGTGGAGGAGTAGCCATAATTTACTCCTCTTTTCTAATAGTCATTCCATACACTAATCCCATTCCTAAATTTCCGTCTGCTAAACTATCCATAGCCTTCCCAAAAATCTGCAAACATAAATCTTTATGTATAGCTGCCATCTATATTCCCCCTTGTGATAACATCCCCATCCTTGAAGACATTCTTACATGGTTCTCTTCCAACATAAAAAAGGAAATATTAATTCTTGGTGATGTAAACATCAACTGGGCCACCATCTCCTCACAATATCCAAGCCAAACAATTCATCTCTTTAAATTCTCCCAGCTAATAAACTACCCTACCAGACCCAGTAAAGATGGCTCCTCTGGCACTACACTAGATTGGATCTTAGCAACTCATCTAAACCTAATCTCAAACAGTGGAATTATACCTGATCCCCTTAGCAATCACCTACCAGCCTATGCCTACTGGTGTGCCTCTTCTGTCCAAATACAATATCAATACACTCAGACTCTTAATATCACCAACTTCAATCCAGAGACATTTTACGACTTTCTGAAAAAAATGAATTGGGCGCTTTTAAAGACTCTGCCTCCGGACAATGCAACTAATTACTTCAACAAAACCTTCCTAGAGTTACTAAACAGCCTAGCCCCTCTTAGAACAAAAATAATAAAAGCCAAAGCCATTCCATGGCTATCTAACGAAACCAGAAAACAAATGCACCTCAGAGACAAATGTTGGAAGCAATACCAAAAAAAATAAGTTAACAAACTCTAATCGAATTCAAACAACTCTACAACTCAGTGAAGAAACTAATAACTAAATAAAACTTATTACTCCAAACTCCAATCAGAACATAAGTCTAACCCGAAAAGTTTTGGAATTGCATTTCCTCCCTTCTAAACCCTGGTAGAAAAGACAATCCATGCCCTAACCCAAACTCCCCAGACCATGAAATTGCATCTAATTTCAACACCTTTTTTGTTGACTGCATAGCCTAACTAACCACAATCTTTCCCATCTTCTCTCCCTCGCATAGTCCCCCATCCACTGCTTTTCCCTCTAACACTCTACCTTTCAGTCTTAAACCTATCCCCACCAGCAGCATAACAAAACTCCTCCTTAAACTAAAGCCTTGTTCCTATGCTCCTGATAATCTGCCTCCATCCTTCCTTAAGATGGCTGCAGACAGCATTGCCCTCCCCATTTCCAATCTTATCAACAGGTCCATCCAAGAAACCTATGTCCCCTCACTCTGGAAGAAAGCTTCTGTCACCCCTCTCCACAAAGGTGGCAATAACACAGACACTACTAACTTCTGTCCTACAGCTATACTCTCACCTCTTTCTAAAATCCTCGAAATTTCACCATAGACAAAAGCTCCTTTAAAATAAAAAGCCACAATGACATTCTAATCAAAACTGTAGCTCACACCAAACTACTCGGAGTCACCATTGATGAACATTTAAAATTCGATAACCACATCCAAAATTTAAAAAAAAAAAACACCAAAAACTAGGTCTGCTGTATAGACAAAATATCTAAGCGCTTATACCACTACTACCAGACATACTCTAGCCTCCTCCTACCTGCTCTGCTCTCTTATATATGGTGCCCCTACTTAGTCTAAAAAACAAACTGGAAGCCTGCTATAGCAAAGTCTGAAAATTTGCTACAGGGTCCAAATACTCCATCCATCACTACCATTCCCTCCACTCCCTAAACTGGCTTGAGCTTCCTAATTACCTGAAATTCATACAACTCACTGCTGCTCACAAACTCATATTCCAATCCCCTATCTGCCCCTCTCTTTTATCTTAACCCCTTATCTTCCCAGTCATACTCTTAGATCTGAAAACAAAAACCTCCTTAAAATCTATAAAACCTACACCCTCCTGGCCAATTACTTCTATCACACTCATTAGCTAAACTATGGCATCCCCCCTCCACTGTACTCACAACCACACTCTAATTTCAAATCTCTCCTCCATTCTTGCTTTACCTCAGACTGGGACTGTTCCTGCTCCCTTGTCATCTCTTTCAAACCTCCCTTCAGTCTCATCTACTATCACCTCTGATCACTAACATTATTGTTAGAACAAACACTAAACTTGTATAAACACTTTACGACTTATTTGTATTTTAATTGTATATTTATGCTTTGTGTACCGTATATTCCATACTGTACTTATGTTATATTCTGTTAACTGCTTTTGGAGCTTTTCTCACTAGGCCTCCAGTGAAAGTAGACTCTGCTTGGCCCAGCGGACTTCCCCGATCATCAAACTGGAAATAAATAAATAAATATTTGTGTCTAGCAGGCTTGCCTAGTTAACATTTTTTTTTGAAAAACAAACTGAACACCCTTGCCATTTCATCATCTGAGTTAATACTCTATAAGATGTTTTGCATCCAAGTAGAAAGCAGAGTAGAATTATGTTTGCGGATTATGTAACTTTTCATTTCTAACAAACCACATTGTCTTGCTGATGTTTGTTGCTACAGACACTTATTCTACGTGAAGTGTTTGAAGAATACATTTACTGGATAGAAAAGAGTACTGCTCACTCATTAATACAGAATATCTCCCGCTTCAGTGCAGTGCCATGCCATAGCAATTTCAGAAAAAGTTACCTTGGCACATTAGCTGTCCCATTATGCTGCTGAATGGTTAATAAGGGATAGGGCTGGATTAATAAGGGAGTGGGGGATTAATGGAGTTACAGCTCCCGGCCCGCATGCCATAAATAGGGCCTGCTTCTTCTACTCCCAGTTTAGCCTGTAATTCTTTGATGTTATAATACCAAATACACGTATCCTTATAGTTTTCAGCTATAGGCCCATAATCCAGGAAAAGGAACATGGGCAGATGTTCTTCATCCAGATCACAAAAATATAAGCCAAAGGTAATCTGCAGAATGAATGTATTAATTACACAAGATCTTATAGAAAAACTCTGCAGAGTTACAGCCATAGATTTAAGCATAAAAGGAATAAGAGCAGAGAATGTGGCAGGAAGGTGGCCTGCTGCAGGTTGAAGAGGGAAAACTACAGCATCACTTCAGAAGGATAGCATTGCTTTTAGTGAAAGAACACAAGTTTGAGAAAAACAAAAGTTTTACTATTTTCTGTTTAGCAGTACACACGACTACGGAATATTCGCAGGTAGTTCAAGGGGTAAAAATGAAAACGAGCTGTGTGCAAAAGCATTACAAATATTTAAGATATTTAGCTTGCAAGCACTCATTATGCCTGCTTAGTTATTATTTTCCATCTGTTTATGTTCTTATAATGAAGCTTTCTGTGTCCTAGAGTGAAACAGCACTACTCAGCCTGCTTAACCTTCATTTCAGTTTGATTGCTTTCCATATGTCATTTCGTTTTGATTCGAGGAAACTGAGCAATTAATATTCATTTTCAGCTTGCCACCCCCAGCTTAATTACCCCATTTCCTTCTGCGTGCACTGTTTCCTTGCTATATTCCTTAACATTCCCCCCCCTTAATGAGCAGCCATTTCAATTAACAATTACTGCTGAAGCTACTGTGTGTAAAATTAGCTCTCTTCAGGCAGACAGGTTAGAAACTTCTCAGAGCTAAGTGCTTCCTTAACACTGAAAATGGTTTGGCTGCCAGATAATGCTTGTTTTTTTTTTTTTTTTACAGCCCAACCCCATACACACAGTCTTGGGGGGGTGGGGCAGAAAGAATACTTGTAACTGAATTAACAATAAAGCATTTGAGAAATAGTTTCCCTGTAGAAAAAAAATGATTCTTTGACAGCTCCATCTAACTTCTAACATTGTGTCAGTGGGAAGACATTTACTTTTTTTTCTTTTTTTTATTCTAAAGGATACTTTTTATAAAAAAAAAAAAGTAAAGTATAATTTTGATTCCATGCTTATTTTTCCTTGGCAGATCATTAGGTACTAAGTGTGCAATTTTGCATTGAAATGCAAGGGCCAAGTTCACAAAGCTATGCAAAGACAGCAGGAGGGAAAGACAGGGGAATGAAGGCATGGCAACTCTAAAAACTTTAGATAATTAAAGTGGTAGAGTTTTGTCTCACAACAGCAGGCGCGTTTAGAAAGAGTGCTGCCTACCCCAAATCCTCATTCATGTCTCTAAAATGAAGCCTAATTAATTGTGTACAAATAAATGAATTCCTCAAGCCTTCCACGTATTCCTGGTTCTCTGAGCCTTTTCTTTCACTCAATTATGTAAAAAATACATTGCTTGTGTTAGTCTTTACTTCTCTCAACTTTTTAACAAAAGGGACAGCATGGGAAGAAAGTTACTGGGGAAATGAAGTAATGGTCCTGCTACTGTTAGTTATGTGCCATAAAGTGCTCCAGCACAAGTTCACACTTCTGAAAAAGACAGGCCATCAGAACAGATAAAAACTATATATATTGAACACATCATTAGTTACATTTATGAGTGAAAACATTATCATCCTGATATATTTCTTCAAATCATAATACAATTTCTAAATTACTCACTACTAAGTTATTTATACTAGCTTTGTTGAGAAACTGCTTCCTATTTGTAGGTACAGTTTAAGTAACTGTCTCTGGTGCAACAGTTAATTCACTCACCTTTGGTGCAGATGGCTGTTGGTTCTATTCCCACACTGGGTACATCACTTGCTGATACTGCAGTACAGCAGGAGGGGGGGGGGGTGCTGCATTCTTGAGTATGTCATCCTCCAGATGTAATGTTAAACCAAGATCCTATTTGCTTGGGTTGGTGGTAATGCAGGTGGATGTAAAAGATCACATGGCACCTATCAAGAATACTAGTAAATACCACCTTTGGTACCCCTGAAACAAGGCTCCTTGCTTTGTGTGGCTAACCCAGTCAACAAAGGATAAATACATAAAAAATAAATAAATAAAATAATGCACCAGTTTTTAGGAATACCACTTATTTTTTGTTGAAATGTCCATGGGAGAGTAAACTAACTCGCAAAATAATGTATCTGGTTCATAGTACCTTTATTATGTTATTGTTAAATGTAACATACTATTTTTAGAGCCTGCAAACTCTTCAGTCGTTGATGGCTACTTGCTTACTGGGGTCTCCAACTAGAACAGTTTGCCTATTTTTTTTTCTCAGTACATCAAGCATTTTTGCAGTATTGTTATGCAGCAAATAGATCAGACATGAAATTGTGACTCTTATTGGATGAAGAACTCCACCCGCGGTGGTGGTGCTGTGGTAGCGTTGTCGCCTCACAGTAACATGCTGTCCGGTTCGATTCCTAGCTAGAGAGTCTTCTGCGTGGAGACGTGCGTGAATGGCCGTACCTTCGTTGAAGGTTGTGCATCAGGGCTGGTAACTCGGCATATAAAAATCAACTACCAATCATTAGCGGACCAGAGTTCTGCTGTGGCGAGCCCTAACCGGGAAAAGCCGAAAGACACAACAACATTGGATGAAGAACTCCAAGGATTAGTACAGTTTTTGCTCCTTTAAAATTGTAATACCTGCAGCTGCAAGCAAAAACAAATTATGATTGTCAGTACAAAGGACAGATTTAATTAAGTTAATGACTGCCATTTAATGAGCTTCATGGTTTCAAGTAAGTTGCTGTGAGTCTCTTGACTCTCAACAAATAGGGACTCCCTTGATTCTTAATCCTGTTGAGAATATATTCTGTCTACAGATTCTAATAGGCATACCTGAATCACTTAATTATGTTGGTCCTGATCCTCCAAACATAGTTTATTATGTGGGGTTCAAATTACAATTCAAGTCATATTGGGCCTCTTTATTCTCTATATATTGTCTATCTCACAGTTTGGTTAACTGTATTAAGGCCTTCTGAATACTTTATTTCTGTTGTGTGCCCCGTGAACTAATTCCGCTGTGATCCAATGACTGCTAATCTGGTTAGGACTCCTTATTCATTTAATCTAAGGGTTTGAAATCATTAATTATGTGTGAGTTTTTCGACTTCAAGCTTTTTGAACTCTCCACCTCATTTAATTCTGTTGGGATACCATCACATCATTTTAATGCAGCTGAAGACCTGTGACTTTTTATTGATTTCAAGTTATATTAATTTGTCAGTTTTGTACATATACTGGGGTAGGGTGCAATTCTGAAATGTCTATGTGGACTGAATTTGAATCTGCAGACTAAGAAAACTCTGGAACAAACCAACCCATCCAAAAGTAAGGTACAGCAGCTCCACGGTAACAGCTTGTCTCAAATCCAATTTTTTTTAAATGCAAACGTTAAAAAAAATCATAATATAAGCACTTTTGTCTGCCTCTTCATCAGATACAAATGGATAAAATCAATCAAGTGAATTTAAATAAATAACACCCATTAATGTATTGGTACTGACCCACCCCTTCTAACAGCATTTAAAGTGGCCCAACACCTTTTTTCTTTAATCTGCATTGTGAGGGCCCATGCACTGGCCCAGTAATCAAGGAGCCTCAATCCTCACCACTAACACCAGTGAGGGGTGTCCACATTGGGAAGGATAACAAATACACACACAGTAAAGTACAATTTCCTTTAAGAGCACACAGACATCACAGTCAGTCTGGGGTTGGTTTCTCCCTTTCTCTCCATATCCCCAATAAGACTCCTCACTGACACAGCTATAGAGTGGAGTCCTTAACCAAGGTCCAAAGCCAAGTCCTCCTAGCACTCTCTCTGTCCAAGCTGTGCTTCGTGTCCCTGCCTAAGTAGCTGACACACACACACACACACACACACACACACACACACACACACACACAATCACACTCACTTTGAGATATGATTTATATACAACCATACAGACACTCCTGGGGAAGGCTGGCATAGGTTCACTAAATGTGCCCCTTCTGTCCAGACTATAAGGTAGTAATCACTGCCACCAAGACCCTTTCTTATCAGCTACAAAAAAGGCCCTTACCAAAGGATGTCCAATTATTACTGTGGAATATTATTATCCAAATGGTAAGTGCGACTGAGCACCAAGGCTTATTTGGAGTGACTTTGTACAATATCACTATATACATGCAATGTACTCTAGAGCTTAAATTACCTCTACACAAAACAGCCACAGTTCAAAGGTTTAAAAAATATTTAATAAATAATAATAACATAAGACAAATCTCCACAATTCAACACAGTGCTAGTCAAGACTTCAAAGATCAGAGGAAAATGCTTAAAATAATAATGTAGAATAGTCTGACATAGATATAGAAAACAGCTAGTCTAAACTTACGATTTTTTGTCTATTTCTAGGACAGACACTAAAGTCTAAGATCCTACTTACATACAGACAGAGCAAAGCAAGTGCTGGTGAGTGGTCAGTTCTGAAGACAAGTGCAAAATGCTCTCTTTCTGTCTCTGAAAAAGTCCTTTAAATTGATACTATATCCTGCTTGTTGTGGCTGACAGGAATGCGAAACATTACCTGCTGTCTCACAGCATACTCTCTTGCTTGGACATTCCTGTCATACCACACCTTTTTCTGTTGTTGGGCTTCTGCCAGGTTCTACTGGGCTAAGCCCATGAGTTCTCTGAGCCTCGTCCTGAGGTTTAGGACATATGCCACAACAGCCTCCTTGTGAGATTCACACTCACCTTCCCATTCCTCACAAATTAAATCTAGAGGTTTCCTCACCCATGGTGAAAAACCTGTGGATTGCTGGGGCACCTCTCTGTAAGCAAACAACAGATGAGGCAAATATTTGTCTCACTCCTTCTTAAACTGGTCTGCAAATGCCAGTAACATGGACTTGATTGCAGAGTTTAACCTCTAAACAAGACCATTAGTCTGGGGATGGTAGGGGGTGGTCTTCAGGTGCTTCACCCAACAGTACTTCCACAGACAAGCCAGCGGGTCTG
This sequence comes from Protopterus annectens, assembly GCF_019279795.1. Taxonomy (NCBI): domain Eukaryota; kingdom Metazoa; phylum Chordata; order Ceratodontiformes; family Protopteridae; genus Protopterus; species Protopterus annectens. The sequence continues at coordinate 283,536,517 of NC_056738.1, forward strand.
ACATGAAATTGGCACCTCTGTCAGTCAGTATTTCTTTTGGGAAACCTACTTGCTGAAAATCTCTAACAAAGCATTTACCACTTTTTCCACCTCAATGAAGGGCAATGCCACTGCCTCAGGGTATCTTGTAGCATAATCTACTACCACTAGGATATACTTTTTCCCTGTGGAACTTGGGGTACTCAGAGACCACACAATATCCATAGCTACCCTTTGAAATGGCTCCTCAATCACAGGAAAAGGCATCAAAGGAGCTCTCACCTTGTCTCCTGCCTTGCCTACCTTTTGGCACTGCTCACAGGTCCTGCAGTACCCTGTTACCTCTCTGGAAATTCCAGGCCAACAGAAGTTATGCATAATACATCTCTTTGTATGTTTTATGCCCATATGACCTGCTAAGGGAATATCATGGGCTATGGCTAGAAGTGCCAAATGGTAGGCTACAGGCACTACCAACTGCTGTATCCTCTCACCTTCTAGCCCTCCCTCAGGGGACCACTCTCTATACAGTAACCCTTTGTACCAGTACACAAGTTCCCCCTTCCCTTGAGAATCAGGTCCCTCACTAGCTACCTGACTCAGGCTTTGCAATGTAGGGTCTGAAAGCTGAGCCTGTCTCAACTCTCTCTTTGTAACCCTTCCCAGCACCCCTTCCACAGGAAGCCTGGCATCCTCTGACAGTGGTGCCTCACTGTCAGCCTGGGTACTACTACTCACCTCTAACTTTGCAGTCACTCTGTCCAAGGGAACATCAGTACTCACAAGCAACTGTGGCTCACCTTCAGTCTCACTGCTACAGAGTAGCTCCCTCTCTGAAGTAACCACCTCACCAGTCCTGGCTGCAAGTATGCGGTCTGTCTGGGTCTTCCCCAGGCTACAAGATCACATGCATGCCTCGAAGCCTGACTGCATGTAACTGTGTAAACAAATGGTACTGCCTCATCAAAATCCTTCCCCATCAGGACATCTGCAGGATGGTGGTTCGGTACACCTTTTGTCTCAAGAGAACCTACTATTGGCATTTTGTCTTTCCCACTTACTGGCTCTCTCACCTTTTGTTCCCCACCTTGCCTCTGTGGACATCAATATGTCACATGGCCTCACTAGTTGCATTCAAAACATTTAACCCTAGGCCCTGGATGTGTACCTGGACTAGTGGCTTCCCCTGCTACTGACAGATTCTGTTGGGGCAGTCTGGGCTGCCCACCATGGGTTCCTTTAGACCCATGAGCAGTAATGGAGGTCCTTTTCCTGTGTAGGGATGCCTTGCTTGCTAGGCATAGGTCTCCCTGTTTCACCAACTTATCTGAAGTAGCACATTGTCTATCAGCTACCCAGATCCTCATGCCCTCAGGCAAAGTGCTAAGGGCTTGTTCCCTCACCAAAAGGTCTGCCAGCCCTTCAAAAGTGGTGACCTGACATCCACTCATCCACTTATGAGCATATGTGCTCAGTTCAGCAACATATTCACACACACTTTCACCTGCCTTGTGTCTATGCTCACAAAACTTTTTCCTATAAGTTTCAAATGTTAGCTTAAAAAAGTCTAACAAACAATTCTTAACAGCAGTATAATTAAAACAGTCAGCATCAGACATTTTTGGCAAAATAGTTACAGCTTTATCATGGAGTAAGGGGGCCAGGAACAGTACCAGGAGCCTTTGGTCAACATCATACTGTTTGCATACCCTCTCAAACATATGAGTGAAACTATCAAAATGATCCCCCTCTGCAAACTGCGGAATAAATTTACTGACCTGCTGTGTTTCTGGGGTCCAGTTACTCCCATTCCCTATTACCACCATGACTCTGGCGAAGAGTCAGCATCTCCTTTTCATGTTGCTTCTGCCTTTCCTTCTCCTCAGCTTCCAGGCATAGCAGTTTCTCATTCTCCTCAGCCTGTAGACATCTCAGTCTCTCTGCTGCTTCTGTTTCCAAATCCCTGGCCTCCAACTCAAGTCTCTTTAGCTCCAGATGGATGTTTAAGTCCTCTGTAGAAAGGTTGAGCTGTCCATTCTCTGAGTGTTGTGCATCTCCACGGCCAGTCTGATCGCCCTCCTGATTGCTGTTTTCTGTTGCAGCTGGGACCAAAGCTGCAATCATGTCTGCCTTAGTCAGGTTTCCATGCACCAGTCCCTTAGCCTGGCCCATCACAGCCAACTGGCTTGTTAGCTTGCCATACTCCTCTGCTGACATGCTTGCCTGCTCTCCCTGACTAACTAAGCTAACAAAAGAAATAAAACAATTGTGATCTGAACACTGAATATTCACTGTGTGGCTGATTTAGCATACAAAAACACCTTTAATGATCACTGTACACAAGCTACAGGAATTCACTATCCACACCACTATAAGTCAATTGGCAACCAATTAATATGTGGTGTGGATATCCCATCACTGCCAATCAATTTATAAGCAATGCCCATGCACTGGCCCAGTAATCAAGAAGCCTCAATCCTCACCACTAACACTAGTGAGGGGAGCTCACATTGGGAAGGATAACAAACACACACACAGTAAAATACAATTTCCCTTAAGAGCACACAGAGATCACAGGAAAATGCTTAAATTAATACTGTAGAATAGTCTGACATAAATATAGAAAACAGCTAGACTAAGCTTACTATTTTCTATCTATTTTTAGGAGACACACTAAAGTATAAGATCCTACTTACATACAGGCAGAGCAAAGCAAGCGCTGGTGATTGGTGTTCTGAAGACAAATGCAAATTGCTCTCTCTTTCTCTCTCTGTTTCTGAGAAAGTCCTATAAATTGATAATATATCCTGCTGACTCAATTTAGACTACATCATTCTTAACAATTCTCTGGTTTTCCAGGCTAACAGAAACTCTAAATTTACATTGCCTTGATCTTGCACCTGGACAGGAAACTACAGTAATTAAAGGCATTATATATGTAAAATCTAGCAATTAACTCTGGTCTCAAAACAATAGAAGGAATCTGCTGATTCAGACATCATGGCTCCGAGTTTGAGATCAAGCAGTCATACAGGGCTCGACTTATCAGCTTTCTTCCAGCAGAGTACACTGTTGTTACATTTTTAACAATCAACATTTAACATCATTTTCTTCCATTTAAGAGAACAAGCCTGTGGCTTATATTAATATTTACAAAGGACAGAATTATCTACAAAATTCTATATGGCTAGGCTGGCAGCCTTCACATATCTTCCCATGTGTACCAAATAAATACAATGTATTACAATATTTAAATACTTGTATTAAAAACACCTTTTCTAACATGTTACTTCAATAAAAGTAACAGAGTCCAGACTGCTGATCTGCATCTTCTCTCAGTTTATAAACAAAAAAGGAATACTGGCAAACTACTTTACAAACACTCTCACTAAATTGGAACAAACTCCCTCTCCAGATTAGATCCAACCTTTCCTTTCCCTGTTTTAAAAAGGAGATTAAATGCCACCTACTAAACTTGAAATTATGCCATTGCATTGACCACACGTAGTCTTAGTCTGTCCCACTGTATAACCTGTTGCATCTCCTAACTTTCTTTGTTAGTAACTTCTGCTTAAACTAATCTCCTAAACCCTCAGTTCCACTACTATAGCCCTACTATACCCCCTCCCATTCTCCACACTATCCCCCACTTCCTATCAATGTCTATACATTGTCCTTCTTTTGAACAACGATTATCTTTTTGTTTTTACTCTCATATGTAGTCAATTTTAGTCCACTACTATCAGTGCAATCCTTAATGTTCATAATTTTTTTTTCTTTTGTTTTTCCTCTTTATAATTAATTTTGTATTTGCAGTGTTGTTTTTAATAGTTTTTGTCCCGTGTGTTTATCTTTGCTTATGTTTGCTGGGGCTCTTTCCCCTTGGGTCCCTACTGAAAATGGGTTGCTTACTATCAATGTAATGTAAATAGTTAATAACCTTTTCTTTTTTTACAATTATTTTGTATTGTGATTGTTATTTAAATGTTGTATATTATCATTTTATTTTTACTTTTGTTTGCTGGGGCTTTTCCCCTCGGGCCTCCACTGAAAATGGGTTTGTTTGCAAACTCAGTTGGACTAACCCGTTTAACAAAAGTGAAATAAAATAAATAAATAAATGAATAAATAAAACTTTCCTACTTACGTTAATACTTTATAAGAATCAAAATATAAAAATATAAAATGTAAATGATTTTTCACAATCAATATATATTTACCTTTTAAAGTTACACAAAGTATATATAAACCCAGTGGAAGGAATAATAGCATAATGGTTAAGGTGCTCCCCTCAAAAGCAAAAGGTACAGGGTTTGACTCCCACCAAGACAACCAATCCACCCCACGTAGCCTACAAGGGCGCCAAACCCGGCACCACTCCATTGACCCATAAATCTATACACGTACATTATAAACAATGTCATTGTTTGTACATATTTTATAACACCTTGCCTTAGATAAAAAAAAAAAAAAAATCATACCACAAAGAAAATTTCAACTCTCTCTCTCTCTCTCTATATATATATATATATATATATATATATATATATTCACTTCATAACACTGAAAGCTCAAAACACTGAAACTTCAAAATCTTGAAAACTCAAAACACTGAAATTCAAAACACTGAAAACACATATCATACATATACTGAGTTTAAACAACATAAATCATACCACTTTCCACCAAGTGTAAGCAGGGGGGCAAGCACTCCTGCACCCCCATGGGGTCTATATTAGAACATTGAAGTGTCAGAACTTTGAATGTTCTAATATCCAACCCAATTCAGCGATTGCTGACAACATCAAACATTCAGAACAGCAAATTTTTTCCTAGGGAAAAAAATTGCTGTTTGGAAACACATACACACAACACAAGCACACCAAACAAACAGGACTCCACACGCATACACCTAAAATCTTACATATAACCCTACACTAAACTGTACATACACCACTAAATATCCACTTACCTTAACCCAAACCCTAACCCTAAGGTCTGTCACTATCACACACTCACCTCACTCGTACCCGAACCCCAACTCACCTACCCCACCATAACCCTCACGTCCACACAATCGCACACTTACCTGACCTGCACCCTAACCCTAACTCATCTAACCCGCCCTAACCCTCACATCCACACAGTCGCACACTTACCTGAACCCGACCCGTAACGTTCCACCACAGCACTGAAAATAGCAAAGCGAAAGAAACAGACAACCAAATTCTTTCCCTGGGAAAAATTTGGTTTTCTGTAGCTTCACTCTTTTCAACATTAGCTGAATAGGGTTCGATATTAGAACATTAGATGTTCTGAAACATTGATGTTCTAATATAGACCCCCCCCTGCTACTTATATATATATATATATATATATATATATATATATAAACTCCAAGATTGTACTTCACTACACTAAGTGCAATCTTGGAGTTGGTATATTTAAGTAGCAGGGGGTGTAGGGAGCACAGCCCCCCACATGGTGGGTAAAGGGGGGCTTGTCCCCTTGTTTACACTTGGTAGAAAGTGCTATGATTTATGTTGTTTAAACTCAGTATATGTATGATATGTGTTTTTAGTGTTGTGAGTTTTCAGTGTTTTGAAGTGAATCCATATACATATATATATATATATATATATATATATATATATATATATATATATGGGTCTACTTCATATGACCTAACTTTCATATAACTGACATTCATTTGACCATGACCATATAACGTAAATTTCAAAATACTGAAAACTCACTTGACTGAAACTCATAACATGCACCACCATCACCTTTCCAGTGCCATTAGCTTTACGATACACCCGATGGATATATTTTCATTTAACCCCTGCCAAGATCCTGCTTCTAGGTGTCATTGCCACATCAATTCTTTCTTTTCCAAAAGTAGTGACCATGGTCCACCCCTTTTGTTCCTTATTAATCTGTCTATGCCCATAAATGTAAATGCTTCATGGTATGATTTTTTAATCAGAGACAAGTTTTTACAAAATATGTACAATGATATTATTTATAATGACATGTATAGATTTGTGGGTTAATGGGGTAGTGCCGGGTTTAGTGCATTCAGTTAAATTACAAATTACAATCTATTCATTGCCCAAGTGTAGAATGATACATGGGTTACAGGGAATGCTCTACTCACTTGGATGGATACATAGTGGACATATTTTACATTGTTTACAAAAGGCAGTAACTACAGTAGTCAAATTTCATGACAGTGCATAACATTTGAAATTTAGCCAACAGATGTGCAGCTAAAGAGTTTTTATTCTCAACAAGTGAGATCAGGTTTCCTGTGGACACCAATGTTTCTTTCACAGGAGACCCAATCAGGTCTGAAAATGTAGCTCAGTTGGAAAATGTCTTCTTCAGTAGTAATCTTGTGTGGGATCGAGGTAATTATAGACTGTAGCAGTAAATAGTTGCAAGCTATTCTAATGCAAAAAAGTGGTGAAACAATAAATTACTAAACAACATATTAATCTTTTCCAATGTGACTTGGATGTGCATGTGCTAAAGTTTAGTCCGCTTCAGGCCAGTGCATTTTTTTTGTTTGCTTGTTTGTTTATAGGAAAGCAAAAAGTATTTTGCTCAAGGACTTTTGCTTGCTATAATGGATGATTATTTTGACAGACTATGAACTTGTGCTCTCTTTTTATTTAATACATACTCTATATTACAGAATGGCAAGGTGAAACTGTAGAAAGGACTGGGTGATTGAGGTGTCTGCCATGGAGCTCAGTTATTGGAGGGAGTGGATCAATAATCATGTATACAGCTATGTTGAATTGTGGCTGCCTGAAAAACAGTGAGTCAGTCTGTGTGTGTTAGGATCTGCAGCAGAGATGTAGTATAGCTGTTTGCTGCAGTTTAGCAAAGCCGTTTAACAAGGTGCTAGTATGCTGCTACCTAATAGCTTTTGGTCTCACCTGAAGAAGCCTCATTAACAGCCTGTGAACTGCAATATGGAGCTATTCTAACCATTTGCTATTTTTAGCAAATGCATGAGCAAAAATACATTTTTAGTCCAAAACATCAAGAACAGTTTTTTTGGTACTCAACTTTAAGAGCATTTTTGTCCATAAAACTATGTGAGTGCGTGGGGAGGGGGGTTGAGGCATTGCCCCAGGCATCTACCAGCCTAGTTATAGTTACGTGGCCATGATTCTGATGGGAAGCACATTTGCAAATGATTTCTGCCTGTTGACACATCATTTTAAGAAAACATGATACAAAAACAATGCTATGAGAAAATTGCCTTGGTATCAGGGAAATAGATTTTGTATGTTGATTTTTTCCCCCCTCAACTCAATTTCTTCAGTATGAGTCAACAGACTGCATTTTGCATGACAGGCTGTACATCCCAAATAATTACAAATATGAGTATAGTCAAACAAATAAAGACCTAAATGTTTACCACAGAGAATATACAATGATGTAGCGATACAGTTGCATCATAAACTTCAGAAATAAGAGAATCTGAAACAATGTCAAGGTATATTTACTGCAAGTTCCTCTTGCAGTTTTGAAACAAACACTTCTCCATAGCTGTCTTAATCATTAGACTTCTCAGTGACCATGTTATGTTCTCAGATAGTGGTAGTGACCATGCTGTGTTTTCAAATAGTGGTAGGCTCCAAAAAATAAGTAAACTAATTTTACCTTTGTATTACATATCCATTATTGCTATACTTTTACTCAATGTCAGGGGACGAATGCTTCCTTGGGAAGTAGCTAGGATCTGCAGCCTTCTTTTCAATATAAAGATAATTTATCTCCACAATTTGTACAAGCCACACAGTGCTTTTATTTTTCTCCTTTCTGATGTTAGTATTCTGCTGCACTGGGAGGCTGCTATTCCCTGACTCGGAAAATGAAAAAAAATGATATGCACAATGGAATTCCTTCTGAAGCTTGATCAAAGGATCTTACATCTTTTGTGGCTTTCCAGAATGTCAGAGGTGCTTTCAGGGCAGGGGCATATCTGAAAGAATTTGTGAGCAGCAGTTCAGCTTTGCAGAACTTTAATTCAATTGTTCTGGAATAAGGAAATATTGTTGAACTGAACTGTTCGTTACCCGACCCGAACACTGTAAAATATCAGACAGGAAAGAAGGAAGGATGTCAATATTTCTATTATTTCAAAATTATTTTTTTTTTGCCATTGTTGATGGCTATGTTTGTTTTAGTATATATATATATATATTTTTTTTTTTTTTTTCTTCTTCTTTTTACCACTACACTGGCAGATTTTTTTTTTTTACAAAAGACTCACTTGGTGACATTTTAGTTCAGTTTTTGACTTTGCTCAACTTATCCATGACATTATAAATTTAATGAAGGAATATTTATAAAACTGATAGACTACTTGAAAGAAATCAACACATCTCTATAGTCATATTTCTATTGGAAAGAAATCAACACATCTCTATAGTCATATTTCTGGGACAGTGGAATATGAAATGAGTGCCAAAGCAAAACAAGACAAAATGGAGAGAACTGCAGTTGTAATGCATTAACGCATTACAATAGCTGATTACAGAATATGATGGAGGAATATATGTATTTTGTTCAGAAAATGATTTAAGCAAAAGTTTCAACACTTTTTCCCGTAAAAAGGATCTTTGCTCACAATTGTTAACTAAAAGTCATAATATTCATGGAGGTATTGTGAAAAATCAAATCAGCAGTATCTTTCAAAATATGTCAAAGCTAACAAGCTGTGTTAATCTTAAAAGGCATTCACTAATTTGTGCTATAAAGTAGAATATGGCAAGTGGAAATTTTTTTAGCATTTTTCCATGCTGCATTCTCACCTAATCCCAATTTTTGTTTTGAGTGACAGTATAGTCCTCCCTGCTCTCTGATCCAAGTGGCTCAGCAAACCCCATCCCTCTGCATGTAGCACTTGATATTTTATTCACAGACAGTCCTCCAGGGAAAGGTTGCAGCACCCTTCTCTGTCCCCTCTCTCTGGTTCCAGAATGTCTTGTATTCTGCCAGATTACATCAAGACTTATTAGGGCATACCTGTAGACAATAGCATTCATTCCACTGGCATAGTACATAAGGAAGGTGCATGTGGACTACAAGTATTGTTTCAAAATGTACGGAAGATAGTCAGAAAACCCTAGTGAATATGCATGACAATGGGAAGAAGATGGGGGCTCCATCCTGCAACCATATGGACATTATATGGTGGGGGTATGTATTTGTTGTGCATTGCTATATATTTCCACCCTTGGTACTTACTCAGATCAGTGAAGCAGAGTGGATCACATAGCAGGGGTCATCATTATGTTACAAAATATATTACTAATGCCTTCATTGTATGGTCCAAAGAACTGTGCCATGAAGTCCATTGTATAACTAGGTCATGTACAGAATGCAGTATGAAATTAATTTAGTTCTCTGGGAACACCATTGAAAACCTTTTTGTTATATTACATCAAAAACTTAAGCAAGCAAAATTTTTAGCACTCCTGCACTGGTGGTAATCATGGATGAAATCCTGATAGCAACTCAGATAATTAAAGTTCATAATAAGCATTCATTACTTACAGCATCTTGTATATTTATTCATGTTTGTTTTTAAGCCTTGCTGTCCACCAAGCTTCCATTCTGATGGCTCATAAACCCTCCTCAAGTTAACAGCCAAGCTCATTTGCCCCTCATTTGAGGGGTGGGGACATCCTAATATATCAAGAGTACTTCCAGTCAGCACATCTGGCCTTTGGCTAAATAATTTTGCAGAGAAATGTAAATTAGGTGCTGTTATCTGATCATCAATTGACTCACAATTGCTCTGACGTGTCTTAGACCATTTTAGACCATTTTAACAATTACATGTAAAAAAAAAACAGAAAGAAGGAAAAACAATGAAAAATGTAGTATAGTTTATTTTGATACACAACACAGTTTCATTTACCACATAGGAGATCAGACACTGTTGTAAGGGTCTGGGTTTTCTTTTTGACCATTCCTTAGAATTTGACCATCATGTCTCCACAGTGGTTCAGAAAGACTTTCAACTAATTTCCAAACACATCATCACTAGATCCATTATTGAATATAACACACCTTTCAGTGTGTATTTATCTAAATATATCATACATCTTGAGAAACCTCAGAGATTTGTAACTAAAAATATCAATGGCCTGAAAATCTTAGTTATCAGATCAGACTGGCACCCCTTTCTCTGTCCTCAGTCTCTCACAGTCTCCTCCATGAAGATCTATGCCTAGCCATTTGAGCCATGAAAGATCCAACCCTAGTTGATCTCCTGTTGCTTTGCAGAACTAATGGTGCATCAAATACTTTGATAAAGGCTCTAAACCTTCATCAGAAGATAAACAATACATTGATGTGATATATGCATATTCCAGAGTATCTCTTACCTTTGGAACAAACTTCTACTACATGTCAAGCAGAGTAGTGTCCATGCCATCATCATGGTAAAGCGAGATAACTAAATGGGCAGCCTCAAATGCTCTCACAGTCTATCTTGTCTTTCCTTCCTTGAGGCTAGTAGGAAATTTAGAATAGAGTATTTTGGCTAGACTTGTAGTGGTCTACAGACTGATTGCCTAGTACTTACCTACGGACCTAGAATACAATAATGTTTTGCCAATCGGGAGGGTGGCCTAATGGTTAAGGTGTTTGCCTTGCAAGCACAAGGTGCAGGGTTTGAGTCTCACAAGGGATAATTGGCTAGGCTTAAAATGGCTCGCAAGGGCAGTTAGCTTAGTACTAATCTATGAATCACTAATCTATGAATCTATGTACCTCACCCCATAATAATACACAGACTATGACCCAGACAACTGATGTTGGAATAATGTCTTGGGTCCTGGCAACACCAGCCAGACGTGGTGGAAATGAATGGCATCTGCTGACTAGCCCATCCTAGACCCTTATGCACTTAGATGAAAGTGGGCCCTGGTACAGACAGGCAGGGGATGGGAGCCAAATTCCATTCATGACTGGATGGAAGACAACTCCTCTAGTCAACTCTAGTATGAGATAATATTCTATGGAAGGAGACTGATGTGTGGCAGCCACCAGAAGAAATAGGAGAGAGAGAGAGAGCGAGCGAGACAGACAGAAAAATAAATCTGGTATGCCATCTGACTTGGCATTTTCCAAAGGCATTCGTTGTCTGTAGAAAAATGCAGTATGTTAAATTATAGCATCACAGGGTTTCAATAGTGCAGACACAAAAATAGTTGGGAGATATTTAACGGAAATAGGAAGTCAACTCTTAAATAGAGAAGAAAAGTTATGCTTTTATATATAATGAATTCAGTAATAACAGCTGAAGCCTGTCCACTGAGATTCTTTGCCCAAATATTCTGGACAAAACCAGAAGCAATGGGGATACAATGGTCCAAAATCAGGAAAAGTTTTTTTTTTTGAAAGTGCTACACTAAAAAAATATTTGCAACAATATGTATTACACTAAGTCTGATTTTCTAATATTTAGCATTATTGATGGAATGTAATCCTTAGTGCTTTACCAAATATTCATAATTTTAATGAGAAACAGGATGAAAATAACAGCAGGAAAACAGGGACATTCTAGAAGAGACAGCTGAGAGGCATGGCTGCAGCAGTTCTTAAGGCTGTTGAAAAATGGAGCAATAACATGTCACGGAAGCAACTGAACAAATCATACTTTGACAAAGGAGTTCTTCTTTTTGGAGTAATCAAAAGTAAATCTTTTGCAATAAGTTATGAAACTTCACGTAATGGAATGTCCACACAGGAACACTGTTACTTAAAATTTAAAGAAACACAGCCCATCATTTTGGCAAAAGCAATGACAGTGGAATCCTTCCATCCATCCATCCATTCTCAACACATTTTTCCCATTTTTTGCACATGGGGTCAGGATGTCACTTCAACAGTGACAACCATCTTGAGCCAAGGTTTAGACTGCCAGGTGGGTAACCCTACTATATTAGTTCATCCATACCACTCACTTGCACACACACTCGCACCTATGGGCAATTTAGAATAACCAATCCACCTACTGCATGTCTTTGGAATCCGGGAGAAAACTGGAGCACCCAGAGGAAACCCATGTGACTGGAAGGAGGACATGCACACTACGCACAGAAGGCACCCAAGCCAATAATCGAATCGAAGAACCTCTGGCTGTGAGGCAACAATGCTAACTGCTCCATCACCACGGCCACCCACTGACAATGGAATAATACTGCATAAATTTAATGAAACCATATTCCTCTTTATGTGAAGTAATAAGGTATCCTAACTTTAAAGAAATACAAGCACTGCAGGCAATTACATCAAAAGCATTATACGTCTTGCCATTATATATTGTGAAACATCTCAGCTATGGGCCAAGAACAACTATAGAAAATTCCTCAAATTTACTTTACCTGAGTTGTTAAGATGAAGCACAGGCTTGCGGCACAATTCTATTTTTATTGCAGTCTTTTTTCATCACATGCTATATATTTTGCATTTATGGTACATTATATTGCTTGACTACTGTATATTTTCATTTACAACAAAATGCATTTCGATTCTGATCGTATTAAGCTGAAAAATGTAGCCAACAGCAGAACAGAGAGAGGAAATAGTAAAATGATGCCTTAGTAAAGTCACTGAAAAATATGGATAACTGTGTATCATCAGCATAAAATGGTTACAATGATGAAGGCTTGAAAGTCTCTGTAATACACCCGCTATTTCAAATACAAATAGAAAAAATGTCTTACCTACATTTCAGTACAAATAAGCCCAAGCAAGGAGTATACTATTACAGAACTGTTTAAGCTTAACATAGTCAAAAGTTTGGGTTAAGAATGAACACAGAATATAACTTCAATTTTACAGTTACAGCTTAGCCTTTGCAGTGCAGTTTATTTGTTCTTAAAATGGAAGGCTATATAATTATTTTAACGGTATACTTTCCATGGAAAATTATCAATGTATTAGAACTTTAGCTTCAATCATATTTTAAATTACAGAGTAAAATTCTTTTCATATTTTTATAAATACATTTGTTACATACATACTACAAAACTATTTTAAAATAAACATAGTAACACAGTCTAATACTATGAATATTACAGCAGTAACATAATAATCTTTATTTTATTTTGCTTTATTGTGTGACCAGGAAAGGCCTACATGGCGGGGTCATTTGATTTTTTCTGATTTGTAGCTTTGAGGAACATGAGTTTCTTTCATGCTCAACACATGCAAGAGCATGTATATGGCTTTCTAGACCAAATTCATACTTTAAAATCGCCTTAAAGTTTAGAGATTCAGAATAAATTATTATTATCAGTTTATGCATCAAGCATGCACTTAAATAACTGACCTTAGAAATATAAAAGTTAATAGGAAAATAAGTAGATCGATTTATTATGCATATTGTCCTACATCATGGATAAACTATATATACCTCAACTGCTATTCATTTATGCTTTGAACATAACCTGAGTCATCTGAAACTTCGTATTATTTTTGTATTCGTCAATCCCATGATTTGCAATTTCGACCATCTCCACACAAGGAACATATAGTACAGCTATAATCCTATTTTTCTCTGAGAAAAATAGCACTTCTAAAAAAGGCAAGCTGTCATAGACAATGGACTAGATTCCAAAAGACTTGCTGTCAGTGAGAGTAACCATCTATAGTAAGAGCAAGTGTATTCATATCTGGTCTCTGCTGTAAGTTTGTTTGTAGACAGCCGTTACTCCAAGGTAAGTCACACTGAGAGCAAGTCTTTCAGAATCAAGGTGGATTTGTACAGAGAACTCTTTTAGTATCTCAACAAATATGTTCCCCTTTCCAATATATTGCTATAATTACTTTTTAAACTGTGATGTGTAGTTGGAGAATGGAAGCCTTACTTTTTCATCTTCTTTTAACATTTATTTGTACACCACTGCCTGCCGTCCCCAATTTGTCTGCTATCAAACTAAATATAGTATGAAAAGTGGGAATAGGAGTGCCATTTTTCATATTTTAAATGGGTTTGCACAGATTGCAGTTAGTCATATTTGCATGGATCCATTAGCATTGCAGACTCAGGTCACTGCTTTAGTAAAATGAGCCATCACGGAAATAGACAAAGGTTTAACATGAAAAGAATAACAGAAAGAAATGGCCTTGGAAATCCATGAGGAAATGGTTTGCTTACAGATTCTCAAAACCCAACTTCCTAGTATTGAAAGAAACAAAAATGTAATCCTGCCAAGGATAGCTCAACATCTGTTCAATTGTACGAAAGCCTTTATTACTCTGAGAGCATTGTACATCAGATGTGTGCTTCCCACGCAACTGTAGGTCATAAAGGTGATGTGTGTATGTTCCCAACTCAGAAATTTTCCCCAGGAAAACTAGGGCTCCTAGTGGAAAGTAGGACAAGCCCATCCAAAAAAAAAAATTAAGGAAGGAAGAGAAGGAGAGGAACCTCTTGCCCAGTACTAAATTACTACCCATGCAAAAGGAAGACAACAGGGGACAGGAGAGAGGGAGGGAGTGAATACTGGAACAGTGAAAAAAAGAACATTAATATTATGGTAAGATTTTACATAACTGTACCATGTCCTTCTAAATCACTGTTGCAGTATTCATTACCTCTGGGAAAGAATAAAAGCTATGGTGGAGGGAGGCTAGGAGGAGCCCTCCATAAACCTATGCCAGGATAGCCTTAGTGAAACCTACTCTGGCCCTGGAAATGACATCCAGTCTGTGATGTTTTGTGAAAGTATGGAAAGTGTGGACCAAAGAAAGCCCCTGAAGAGGTCACTGCTTTAGTAGAATGAGCAATCACAGTAGACAATTGCTTACCATGAAAAGAATAAGAAAAAGAAATGGGCTTAGACATTCAGGAGGGGGTGGTTTGTTTACAGACTGTCAAACCCAATTTCCTAGTATGAAAAGAGACAAAAGGTTAATCATATTAATGAAAGGCATTAGTCTTGTCTAAATAATATCTGATCTGCCTATGCAAATCCAAAGTATGCAAAACCTTCTCACTATCAGATTGCAGAGAAGGGAAAAAAAGAAGGAAGCTGGATAGACTGATTAAGAGACAGCTTATTAACCATTTTTGGGATAAAATAAGAATTCATATGGAGACACAACCTGTCTCTATGAAAAACCAAAGAAGGAAGGGCCACCATCAAGGCCTGGAGTTCAGACACCGTTTTGGCAAAGGTTAAAGTGAACAATAAACCAGTCTTCCAGGTGCAGTGTTGCAAAGAAACAGCAGAAGCAGTCTCAAAAGGAGCCTGCATCAGCTTTTCAAGGACAAAATTAAGATCTCAAGAAGGAGAAATGAACTTTCTTGGGGTCCTAATATGAAAGACACATTTAAGAAACTGCTAAACCTCAAACCTAGAGGCTAAAAGAGAAGTAAGTGGCAGACAGGCAGAAATGGCTGACAGGTGGGCTTTCATTAAAGAATATGCTAAGCCAGCATGCAGTAGTTCATGTAGTTTTGAAAGAACTAAGAGGACCACCCCACCAAAAAAGGGTCCTATGAATGTTTAAGACAACAAACAGAATCTCTTCCATTTGGACATATATGGTTTTCTGGTATTGGGTTTCCTGGTCTCCTACAGGACCTTTAGCACATCCTGAGAAAACTGTTGTCAGAAATGAATAAAAATCCTATCACCCAAAGTGTCAGTTGAAGACTGGGCAGATGAGGCTGAAGGAGAGTTCCTTTGTCCTGTGTGAGCAGATCCATGGACTGAGGGAATTTTCTATGACTGCCCTTGGCCAGAGGGAATAACAGGGGGAACTAGTGTCTGGGCCAAAAGGGAGCCACCAACACAATTTTTGCAGAGTCCTTTTCAATTTTGTGAAGGACCTTGGGAAGAAGAACTTTCCTTTCCAAGTGATAGGTATGGCATTTACTTTCCTAGCCAAAGGACTTGTAACTCTGGAACAGAATTGAAGGAGTTGCCTATTCAGAGGGGATGCATAGAGAACCACTTGAGGAATACCCCACCAATGAACTATGTCCAGAAACACATCCCTGTGAAGCATGTATTTGTGAGGTTGTGTCCTGGACCTGCTGACAGAATCTGCCACAAGACTATACTCTGAAGGTATATAGACTGCTTGAAGGGTGTCCTGCAGATTGATGGCTACTTCCCATGCTTGAAGGGCTAACCTGCAAAGAAGATAAGACTTTGTGCTCCCCTGTTTGTTGATATATAACATCACTGTGTTTCTGTCTATGTAAGCCTTCAAGGGACCTAGGACCCGGCGTGCATGGGAAGCTTGAAGAGTTAGAATGAGAGCCTGAATTTCCTTGATGTTGATGTGATCTATGCTCTGCTGAGGTGAACAAAGCCCCTGTACCTTCAAGGTGCCTGAAGCAGCTTCCCACCCCAGCTTTAATGTATCTGTGAAGAGTTACCGAGATGGCTGAAGAGGGTGAAAAGGAACACCAGGATTGAGAGACAGAACAAATCTACTAGTAAAATTCCAGTTTGGGACAAGGAAGCAGAGGAATGAGATGGTCAAGTGGGTGCAGATATTGAAGCCAGACTGATTTCAGGTACCAGTGAAACTTCCTCATATGAAGCCTAGCCCAGGGAAGCATGGGTATAGTGGAGGCCATGAACCCCATGCCCTGACAAACTCTGTTGCTGGAAGAGAGTACAGGGAAACAGGGACAAGAAATAATTTGAGAGGGACAATCCTTTGAGGCAGGAAGAGATGCTAGCACGGGGAACAGTAAGGAACCTTTAGCCTAGGAAAATGTGGTCTTGAGATGGATTCAGCATTGACTTTTGAAGGTTGATAGCAAACCTCTAGCCGTGCAACAGAAGCTGAGTACAATGACATTCCTACCCCTGCCTGGAATGGGAAGGAACCTGAAGGAAGAGGTCATACAGATAAGGAAATATCTGAATGTTCCAAAGCCTGTAAAAGGAGACTACTGGGGCTAGACATTTGGTGAACACCCTTGGGGCTATATAGCCCAAAGGATAAAGCAGAGAATTGAAAATAATTGAAAAATAACCAGAGAAACACAAATATTTCCTGAAAAGATGGGGAATAGGGAAATGAAGGTAAGCATCCTTCAGGTCTAAGGATTTCAGAAAGGCCTGGGGTAGCAATACAGGAAACAGAGTCTGAAGAGACAGCATTTGAAAGGAAGACACTATAAGGAAGGTGTTTAGAAAGGAAATATCTAGGACAGATCTCCACGACCCCTCCTTTCTGGGGACCAGAAACATCCTGGAATAAAAACCCAAACACTTCTGTCTGCAGAACTGGTTGAATGTTACCCTGGTCCAGCAGACCCTGCAACACTCCTGGAAAGTGAGAAAAGTGTTCTGCTGGGGGCTGGGGAATATTGGAGAAAGAGGGAAGGGTTTTCTAGGTTGTAAAGTAATCCTGCTGGATAACAGAGAAAATCCAGGTGTCTATGATAATTTCTCGATAAGCTAAGAGAGAAAGAGAAGGCCTGAGGGACAGGAGAAAATGGCAGAGAGGAGGGGTGGGCAAACACATGGCTGCAGATGTGCCAGGAAAGGACTGCTTCTGTGGCCTTGGCACTTGAGTAGGCTTATCTTTGGAAGACTGTCTAGGTAGTCTTTGCAAAAAAAACAGTCTTACTGGATAGTTCCTTTGAAACTTGAGGTTAGGAGAGACAAAAATCTGTTTCAAACTTTTCATGACCTTACACTGATCCTGTGATGTCTTGAAAAGGTCAGTCAAAGCAGTCACAGCAGTAGCAAACAAATGCTGGTTATCCAAGGAAGCATCCAGCATCCAGAAGTTTCGCTCTGATATCATCTGGCAAAGCCTGAAGGTGAAGCCAGGAACAAAACCTCATCATTGAGCCAGAGGGAGCAGCCCTAGAGGATGCATCTAATGCATAATAACTGTATTTGAGAGAGTCATGGGCAACATGACAGGTGGAAATGAGGAAGGAAAGAGTTGAGGCCTTAGCTCCAGGGTCAGGCATATCAGAAGGAATCTTCCCAATCTGGGAAAGAAGAGACAGGATGTACCATGTTATATGTGTCTGGTAACTGATGACCCTGAAGGCTAAAGTAGTGGAAGTGTATACCTTTTTATCAGCCCTTTCCATGACGTTACTGCTCTTATCTGAAGGAAGGAGCTTGGAAGAGGGAAATAGCCTAGAAGGCTTGCCAGTAGATGAAGAAACCATTACAGGATAAGAGAAAGGGCACTTGTACAAGAACGTGCAGGCATCCAGCACCTTATAGAACTTATTATGTCTCTTAGGAGCTGGAAGCTTAGAATGTGGTGTCAGGGAACTAGAAGAGAAAGTATCTAATAGAGCAGCCAACACAGGAGGTACATCAGAAGGTCCATCTGTAGCAACTCATAATATCTCTTCTGGATGTCTGATACTTGGGCACAGTCCCATTTGAAATGCTCCATCATATGTAAGACTGTGTCACCAATGGAAAACGCCTCTAAAGGAGAATCAGGACTGACAGAGTCCTCCTCCTCAGAGCCATAATCTAAAGGTGATGGCTATGAGAGTAATAGGCTAAAGGCTCAGTCTCAGAATCCGAATCCTTGTCTGAAGGGCTCTCTATTCCTCTTAGGGTTAGAGGATCAAGGAGGTGCAGGAACCAAAACCCCCTGAGGAGGCTTCACTGCCATCAAGGCATCGAACAAACCAAATCCTCAGATTCCCATTGTAGATTCCAGGGAGCTGACACCACATGCTTAGTTTTTGCCTTTTCCTGACTGGGATGACCACTCTAAAAAAAGCAGAGGTTTGGACTCCTGCCTGAATTCTGTTAAGGTACCCAGCATCTCTTCCCTAACAAGTATCTGAGGAATCCCTCTGGGCCCCTTGGAATTAACCAGTCATGGTCCCTCCTCAACATCCATAGTGGACGTTTTCAATACCTCTGAGGATGCATAAGAAGCAGGTTCCTTGTCAGCATCTGAGAAGGTTGTGGCAAAAGAAACTGAAGGCAATTCTGGGCTATCCTCTGGAGTCTCACTGACCTCAGGAGAAACATTTAGTGGAAACTGGACAGCAGCTGACTCAGGCCTAGACTTCTTGACTTTCTTTTTGAGTGCAGGCTGTACCTCTGGATGAGAGGATTCTGCCATGGTACCCTGGGCTAAAAGCATGAGATGTTGGTTCTTTAGGTAAATGGAGAGTGACATTAGCAGAAATTCTTGGCGGGATAGATTTGTGTCGAACGACTCCCCAATCTGTGGAATAGACTTCTTCTCCATGTCAAGCAGAGTACCTCTCTAGCCCTCTTTAAGAGGAACCTGGGCAACTGGATGGGAAACAGAAAATATACCCCTGGGATCCCACCTGTGTCCCTGCTGGACAGGGAAAACAGATGCTGACTTTTTGGGAACATGGGAGAAATTCTTGACTATGCTTATAAGGGCCTCCGGACCAATAGCTTAGTATCGTCCTATGAACCCGTAAGAAAGGTGGCTATGCAAGGTTTGGGGTACAAAGGTGTGACAGATGGAAAACTGAGTGTGATTGTGAGATACACCTAAGAAAAATGAGCACCTATCATGATGATCTTTATAGGGAATCTGCCTTCCACACTGCCACTTCCTTTTCCTGGATGACATGTAACCCACTGAACAATATAAGAAAAAAAAAAAAGAACCCCAATGGGGTACTTATCTGGAAGATGTAGGCTCGGTGTAACCAGCGAATGAGAAGAGTATACAGACCAATATACGACAGTGGCATTCAGACTGGTGGCAATAAAGTTCTAAGCTGTGAATATATGATGTATGTACTTCAGCTTTATGCATTAAACTTGTGTGCGGATCATACAGCTGATATACAACTCTCCCTAGATAATAAAGGCTTTGGTATACTGACCAGGCATTGGGCTATGCTTGGCAGGAGATTCTGGAGGTAATGAATACTGCAACAGTGATAATGAAAGACATCTTGAGGTATGGGTTATAATGCCAATGCAAGTAACTATTCCGCATGACAGACAGATACAGCAAGGGAACCACTTAAGAACAGAAAAAAGAAAATATCATCTTGATTATGGGCTACAGTTTTTATGGCACAAGCATCTCTATTACATTCACATAAAAAGGTTGTAGAACTAAAATAATTTAAATCCTATTAGGATAATTATACTATAGGTCTTATGAGAAAATTGAATGAGACTTTTGAACTAATGTCCTAATGTGTAGAGTTTTACCTAAATTTTAGCCCTATGAAATTGCCTGAAGTAAGCAGGAATTCAGCAGAGAACATTTTCAAGTACATTTTTACAGCATTGTAAAATAAAGTGTTCTCAAAATAAAATAAAATAAAAACAAAAATAAATTCAGGAATTAAGTATACTACAACTCAGATTCAGAGAACATAAAATGACAAGCCAAGTGTTTTAGAACTGTATTAATGGAAGTTATACAAGCGCAATGGAGAATTTTGTGAAGAAATGCATGGAAAAGGGAGAAATCTTGCAAGGTCTTTTGTTAAAAAATGACACTAGAAAGAAATGTTTTATTGATTTTTGTTGGATGCTCACATTATTAATATTACTGGCCAAAAAGTTGAGGAGGTAAAAGACTGAAGAATGTACAGGAATGATGGATGTGGACAGGTGAAGAAATCCATGGTGCATCCACTTATAGGGTGAAGGAGTGCTAAAGATTTTTAGGTCATGATACATGAGAGACATGGAATGGGGAACAATACAGCTATTGTTGAGGAAAATATCTACAGAGTTTTGCTGGAAACTGCATTGCATGACTCTAGGTTGGATTACTTTGTATCATATTAGGGGTAATCATTCTCACTGAGTTAGAAATTTAGATGTGCTAGTTTTTAATGTGATATGGAAAAATGATGAAAGATACATCAACATTCAACTATTGGAAGATTAACATTGTATCAAAGTAAAAATAAAAGCAGTGTTAGGAAAAATATTCAGTAGCTAAAGAAAAATGCTGCTCTTGGAATATTATGACACCTTCCTTTTTGTCATTTTCATGTTTTTATTTTGCACTGTATTATTTTAATTGAGTTTAGTCAATAAAAAAAAAAACTACCCCAATCCTCTATCAAAAAATGTCATGCCTTTAACTTGATTCACTATCTCATGTGAGTCACTCTTGTAGCTCCCCTGCATGGAAGGATGACAGGTGATTATAAATGTCAGTTAAAGAACAAGCATTTGCTTGTAGTCTCTGACATGTTTTATGCTTTATGCAACTGGTCTAGATAATCGTCACTTGCAAGTGTCACTCTTCTTCGTACCTATCCTCGAAGTTCATACTAACATCCAGTTCTGCACTAAATACAGATCCTTTCTGTCTAAATATCTGGGTTTTAAATTAACCTGGTGATAATTACTATTTAAATGGTCTTAT
This sequence comes from Protopterus annectens, assembly GCF_019279795.1. Taxonomy (NCBI): domain Eukaryota; kingdom Metazoa; phylum Chordata; order Ceratodontiformes; family Protopteridae; genus Protopterus; species Protopterus annectens. Next base: position 283,557,883 of record NC_056738.1, read on the forward strand.
ACTGTCCTGTAGAAAGAACACCCCAACAGCCATGCACAAGCCAGTGAATTTGCAACCTAGCTATAAAACGTACAGTGCTTAGATTCTCTCACTACAAAGATGCAAGCAGCAAGTCAACTATAAACAACATGCTGCATTCTATAGCCTGCAAATACATTATAAATAGTTATGAAGGCTACTTATTCATCATGGTCACTTATGTAATGCAGGTTAATACAGGACACAGCATTAGCCATGCATTATAGTTAGAATGCATGTACACAGACTCATTCACACTCTACTACCATTCCTTAAAATTGTTAATGCATTCCTAACAAGACCTAGTGATAGAACTTTTTATGAAACACCCTTAGATGTAAAAATTCAGTGGAGGTGATTTATTTATTATTAAATGCTTCAGTGGCACACACTATAGTGACCAATTCTCTTTTCACCTGTGTAAACATTTATATAAACAATTTTAGTGATATCAAGTTTGTTTGTTTGTGTCTTTCGGCTTTTCCCGGTTAGGCGTCGCCACAGCGGAACTCCAGTCCGCTAATGATTGGCAGTAGATTTTTACGTGCTGGCTTGCCGGGCCTAACACACAACCTTCAACGAAGGAATGCCCATTTACGCATGTCGGCACACAGAAGATGCTCTAACTGAGAATCGAATGGGCAATGTCTAACTGTGAGGCGGCAACGCTACCGCAGCCAGATCAAGTAATATTGTAATTTCTTAAGATTTAACCTGTGTATCCAAATCTTATTTTTCGACTTAATGAAATAAGTGAATGACGACAACAGATGACTATCTATTGATCAATCTGTGCTCTCATGAAACACACCTGCTACTACCTGATGCTCTACACATTCTCTGTGTGTGTGTTATGTATAAATCACTACACTGTGTGAGCTTGTGTATGTGTGTAACATATCCGGAGCAGCTGTACTATAACATGATTAACCTGTACAGTAGGTAGTGCTCGATGAAATATCTATGCACGCACGGGTGCATGCACATGTGATATACTTTGGTCAGATGAATTATAACATGACTTGCATGTAGGGAAGGCAGTGCATGATGATATATCTCATGTACAAGTGTGTGTATGTGTGTGTGTGTGTGTGTGTGTGTGTGTGTGTGTGTGTGTGTGTGTGTGTGTGATATATCCGCATCAGCTGTATCTGCTGTATCCTGATATATCAGCTGTATTATAACATAATTAGCATGTACAGAAGGTATGACATATCTCAGGAATGAAGCCATAAGCCTAACCTTCTTCATATAAATCCAGCCTCTTGTAATCTGATACATAGTTATACAATGCTGCTTCTGCTGGTATCCAAATAGAGAAAATCTTATTGGCACTTTTTAAATTTTAACCCCAGTTAATGACCTGGCCTTCACGCTCTCATTCATTTAAGTAATTGTAATAAAAAAAGTGATTATCCTTTGGTATTGATAACTGACCATAAAACAATACATGTCTTACTACTTATTTCAATACTGTTTTTGAAGAGTTGACTTTTAATTTATTTTGTCATTATATACTCTTTCTTACACATTATTTACAGACTATTTCTTTCTAAAACTACCCTGAAAATGCACTCCTAGATATAGTAAAACAAGCCCTTAATGTTTGTGCTATACAGTTGATCTGCTACATTTTGCACTGTTATAAAGCTTTTTTATTGTTTCACTGCATTTATGTACTGTTTTATACTGTTTTAACTGTATTTTTCATTGCTAGATACTGTTTCATTACTCTAATTGCATGTTTACTGAATTACTTAACGGTAAACTGCTTTTTCATACTGAGAGTTTATTTTCTGTTTGTGAGTGCTCTATCTGAGCTTTTCTGTGCATGTTTGATTTTTTGAGGTTTCTGTGTTCTTCAGCTAGGAACTGTAATAGTGTGCATTATTATAATTTTCTGTTTACAGTTAAACGCATTCTCTAGAGTCTGCTTGCTCCTTGATCTGTTTAAAACTTTCATTTAGTGGCTACAGCTAGGAAGTGTAATTTTTCCCACCCACCCACCCTCCCTATCTTATACTTGGTGGCTTTGCAGTTGCCTGCCCATACTGTATACTGTGACACTCCTCCCAGTCTAGCGTCATTTATTCATTCAATCTAATAGAGAACATTTGTCAAGGCCATCCCACTCAGATTCTTAACGTTGAATTAACTTCTGTTCCAGCTTTCCCCATTTCCACTTTACTGAAAAAAAAAACATTTTTTTTACTGAAAAAAAAATTCTAAGCTTGCTTCCCCCCTTTCCTGTGGCAGGTCTTATCCAGATACAGATTTGCTGTGTCCAGGACTGTTTGTGAGCTCCTGAACCCCCCCCCCCTTAACTAGGGTTAAACTATTCCTGACGCCATAAAGTCTGCTCTTCAAATTTTCCCTTGCAACTATCCAGCTTTTTAGTTTTAGCACTCAAATTTGTTTCTTTGAGCGCAGCACTTGTTCAGAACTCGTTGTAAGCACTAAATAAGCTACAAATTACTATAGCACTCAACTTTCCTCACTTGTCTAGAGGAAAACAGTTTTTAGTACTTAATAAATAAGCACCTATCCAGGCATGTCTAAAGGTCAGCGCCCGGTGTTTTTTCCTATCTACCTGATGAATCTGGGCATCTTGGGACAATGCAGCAATTGCCTCATGTACACAGACAACCCTCTCCTCCTACCACCCAACACTACGACTTGTGAGTGATGCACTTATATAGCCAAACTGGAAGCAAAGCTTTCTTCACCGAAGACTGGACTAGACAGTCAAGAGGAGAAGGTAAACACTTGCACCACACCAATCACATAGTCCCTCAAAACCTACACCACCAAAACACACACACAGAAGCACAAAACACACACCTATATTCACGGAGGCTCTCAGTAAAAATCTTCCCGAACAACCGAGACCTCCAAAGCAGAAATGCAAGAAACCTCCACCCCCCCCAACACAACCCAAATGACACATAGCCCACATACTCAGTGTGCCACTCAACTACAGCCCATAAGGCATAACGTACCCTACACTCTAGTCATAGGTGACTCTATAGTCAGGCACACTGATGTTCCACTCACCAGGCTAAACAAGGAGAAAGTTACTGTCAGCTGCCTGTTGGGTGCCAGGATCCGCCACATAATGCATGCACACAGGTCACTCCACAACAAGTACAAATATGACTCTGTCATTGTCCATGTTGGTGTGAATGACCTGAGACGTACCTCCCTGGACTACATGAAAAGAGACATGGAGGAGCTCACCGATGTTGTAGCCCAGGCGGGTATGACCCTAGCCCTGAGTAGCATCCTGCCATCACCCAGAATTATACCACAGTACAAGGACAAAATGATTGACTTCAACAATTGTCTAAGCTTCTGGTGTCATTCTAAGGGAATCCAGTATCTGTCTGCCTGGGATGACATGATCGACAGACCACGCTGCTTTGTCAGAGATGGCCTGCACCTGTCGCCCTTGGGATTCCAGAAACTGGCAAAGGCTCTTGCCACCTCTATAGTGCCTTTTTTAGGCAAGGTTCAAATGACAAATTCACCACAGTAACAGGTACAAGCAAGCAAAATCTGAGGGTAATGCTACTCAATGCTAGAAGTCTAAACCTCAAAATGCACTTACTCGAGGCAGTCCTTAAAATGCAGAACATCAACATCTGTGCAGTGACAAGAGACCTGGTTCAAAGCTCCAGAGAGCACTCCTGCATTACCAGGCTATAATTCACACCACACCTTTTGGTCACCAAACCTGGACCGAAACACTAAAGGTGGAGGTGTGTCCATATTCATTAAGGATATCCACACCTCCAAGCTAGTTGCTCAGCATAATGCATCCAAGATTATCCAAGTTCAGCTAACTCTGGGCAAAATCGCAATCCAGATTGTTGCTTGCTACAGACCCCCCACCATGCCCCAGAATTCCCACTCCTCTTTTCCTTATACACTGGAAAATATTAAAGTACAACCCAACACCCTAATAATGGGTGATTTCAACTACCCCACCATTAACTGGGAAAACTACTCATGTGCCAACTCTTTTGCTCAACGTTTTCTGAAAATCATCAATTCCAATGCATTGGATCAACTTATCCACACCCCCACCAGGGGCAACAATATCCTAGACCTGGTCATCACCAACATGGGCGACTGGTGTTCCACACCAGAGGCCAGCTCCTTGTTGGTCAGATCCGACCACACGCTAATCACCCTAGGCATCCACATCCTGCTTCCACCACCCCCCCCCCAAATTAGGAAAACAACCGTAAAAAATTTCTCCAACGCCAACTTCACGCTTCTTAAGACAGAAGTGGCAAACGTCACGACACCCATGCAGATGGACAATAGAGGTACGACTGCAGATTCCTACACAAATGCACTTTATAAGCACTTACATGAGTGCATGGAATCTGCTATCACTAACAGAACCAAGATGCTATCCTCCAAAAAAAAGGAAGTCAATCTGGTGGTCTTCTGCCATAAACAAACTCTACAACAGAAGAAAGAAACTGTTGCAAAAAAAAAAAAAGAAAAATCCCACGATTACAGGAATTCCCTAGTCAGCCTCATTAAGAAGCTGAGATCCCTCATAAAATCCTCCGAAGCTAGTTATGAAAACAGAATCGCCACTGATTCTAAAGACAACCACAAAGCATTCTATAGCTATGTCAAGAATCTCAATGACAACACTCAGATCTGCTCTGAGTTACAGCACAATTACACTAAATATACAGAAGCAACTGATATTGCCAACATCCTCGCAGATAGGTTCGGTGCTAACTTTACCCCCCTCTCGCCCCCTAAAGGGCCCATCTTTATACCGGAAGAATGTAAGTTCCACTAATCACAGCTGGACAGGTAAAAACCTTACTCTCCAAAGCCAAGAACACAGCATCCATGGGACCTGACAACATCTCAAGCTGCCTTCTACACGGACTACAGAATGAACTGGCACCCCACCTAAGTACCATGTTCAATCATAGCCTCACCTCAGGCTTTGTGCCCATTGAATGGCGCACCATGATAATTATCCCACTTCACAAAGGGGGGGCTGCAACAGACCCCAGGAACTACCACCCCATTAGCCTGATGAGCCTGGTCTGCAAGGCCATGGAACGTATCATCACGGAACTCATAAACAAAGACATTGGAGATCTTCAAACTCTGGACCCCACACAGTTCCGGTTTGTAAAAGGCAGATTATGTATCCTAAACCTGATAGACTTCTTTGAAGCAGTCACTAAAGCCACAGATGAGGGTAAGGTGGTTCACACAGCCTATCTAGATCTCACCAAGGCATTCAACACCATCCCCCACTCTGGAATTATAGATAAACTCACTAAACTAGGTATAAATCCCTATGTCACAAGATGGGTTGCCAACTGGCTTACTGACAGAACCCACACTGTGAAAGTAGCAGACTCCAAATCCGACTTCAGACCAGTGACAAGTGGAGCATGATGGGGTTCAGTCCTGGGTCCTTTCTTGAATGGTATATACTTTTCTGAAGTACAGGCTAACACAGAAGGTCTTTGGCTAACTAAATTCACAGATGACTGCAAACTAGGAGCCACAGTCAAGTCCCCAAATGATGTGTACATCCTACAAAAGGGCTTCACTGAGACAGATGCCTGGTGCCAAAGCCATGGCCTCAAGCTCAATGCCAAAAAGTGCATTGTCATCCCCTTTGGTAAAAACTCTGTACCCATGAACTACCACATAGGCGGTAGTCTACTTAACACTGAAAGTGTGATAAGAGACCTCAGGACATAGGTGGACAGCAGTCTCTCCTTTGATAATCACATTGCCACAGTGGTCAGGAAATCCTTCTACGTGGCACACTTTATCACAAAAGGTTTCTCATCCAGAAAAAAAGAGGTCATTGTTCCCCTCTACTCATCACTCATTAGACCCATTATAGAGTACAATGCCCCTTTTGGTATGTACCTCACAAGACATCTACAACAACTGGAAAGGCCGCAAAAATACTTCACAAAGAGGATTACTGGCCTCAAACAGATGCCTTATGCAGACCGACTCAAAAAACTCCAGCTTTACTCCGTTGCATATCGCCTACTCAGAGGCGATCTCTGCCTAACATACAAAGCTATGTCAAACCCAGAGCTGTTGGACATGCTCCACTTAAAGAAATCCCAGTCCCTCCGAGCTACATAGATAGATTCCTGTCCCAGAGAGTTCCCATACTCTGGAACAGACTACCTATCTATGTCAAAAAGAGCTCCTCATTAGCACTCTTCAAGAAAAATCTTAATGATTGGATGGGTAATAGGAAATTCACCCTGGGGATCACTTCTCTGGTTCTGCTTGACAGGGGCACAGGAAAATAATTTTCTTGGGTGGCGAAAGCCAGGGTACCTTTTTTGGCTAGGCTTGCATTGGCCCTAGGGCCAATACCCTAGTACCTACCTATGAACCTATGAACCTATGAATGACCCCCTTCTCAAATCAGGTCTGTACTTAACACCATATTTTTCAATTTTATAGTAACTGTCTTATGACAAACATTTCATATATCTGAGGACAGAGAAGTATTACTAAGCAAAGTATGTAAACAGATGGAGTTAAATCATTTATAGTTAACTCAACACTTTTTTGCAGTTGTTTACTCCTACTGACTGCAGACTAATTGCTCCCCACCAGGCAATCAGCCCATTCATTCTCCTTTACTAGGAGTTGACCAGGACAGGCCATCATTGGATGGTTCACATTTTTATTATTTCCTCCACTTAGCCAGGTGCCAACCAGAGGCATGCATTGGGGTATCAAGGGAGGACACCCCTTCATTTTTGCAAGGGGTATTCCTCTCAAGCAGCCATGCATCCCCCCTCCTGTCGGAGTATGAACAGAGATCTTTCCCATCTTTCCCAGGGAGATGAAAGTGTGCTGCTGCTGTATTGCTCAGTGCATCCCTTCATTCCTTCCCCTTTCTGCTCTGCTCATCCAGTGTCAAGGCCTCTAATCTAGTCCTGGTAACCAAGGTCAAAGTAAGGGCACATCCCTACATACCAACAGCCAGAAAGGCTTATGAAAGTGCTAAACCATTTCTGAAGTACATGTGATGGTGCAAAGTTTGTCCAAGCCACCACACACAAAACAGGCATAGCTAACTTACAGTATGAACATAACAGTCTATGCTATGAAAAAAATGCACATAGCCATTTGATGTAATTTCTCAAACTCCATTACAGCAGGAAGAAGTACTGAAGGACTGATGTTAGTGAGAAATAAATGCAATTTTTTAGGCAAACATATGTTCTGTTTGTATATGACTGCAGTGTCATATACCAGGGTGGTATTAATAAAAACTCTTGCTATCTGTAGGTTGTGAGACAGCTTCTTTACTTCTGTAACATTATATTGTATCCATGAGTGGTGCAGTATCACAATGCACTGGCTATTCTGAAAGGCAAGCTCCACATACCTGCATCTTCACAGTGAAAATATGTTTATTCCATTACTCTATACAAATCAAGGGAACATTTTACAACAAAATGCTAAGGACACAGACTGTCCAATTTTTAAAATCCAGCTGATGATAACAAGATAGCACATTAAATGAAATTAGAATTAAAATTAACAGAGTTAATGTCCACTGTTACCTTCAAACAATGACTGCTGCTTTTTAATCTGCTAGTACGGTCATCTCCTGAATTTGTTAAATTTGGTAAAATGTGAGGAAATCCTTCTAAAAAGCAAATAAATCACATAATACTTTTTTTTGTGTGGCCTCATTGTAAAATGTGAAGGATCTCTAGGATTTAGAAAGGATCACCATGTACATGAAGCCATATCGTGAGCAGTTTCCCCTTGGTGGTAACATTTTTTTGATTCACAGACCACCCTCCTGCTGAGGTTTCCTAATAGCAGGAGCCTCACCACAGAGGTTGGTCTTGCTAGCACAGCTGCATGGGAATGAGGCAATCTGAAGGAATTGCTAATGATAATTAGCCACATTCTTTCAGTGGACATGCCAGTGGCTCCCAATTTACACTACCAAATGATTTATGGAATCACTTAGCTGCACAAGTGTCCACACTTGGAAGAAACAGTTAAAGCTGTCAAAAGAACTGCAGTTACCCATTCATTACTATGGAAGCAGTCATTGTGCAGGCTAAGTTCAGCAAAGACAAGGGTGGGGCAGGGTGTTAGTTTGTGGAAGTGTGTGTGTGCATGTGTGTGTGGGTGTGCACCCACATATCTGTAAGGGCATAAATGAAGCAAGATAAATGTGTGTTTGTCTGCCTAAGTGGTCATCCTGGGGGGTTAGGCAGGGAACTGACAGTCTCTATATGTGTGTGTAAGAGCAAGGGTGTAGGTGAATGTGGTAATGTGTACTGAAGTCTGCCTGACTCTAGGAGGGCTTGATTGATGGTGTGTGCGTGTGTATATGTGAATTTCTTAAAGACTGTGTACATGGGTGTCTAAATGCATATATATGTGTGTGTGTGTGTGTGTGTGTGTGTGTGTGTGTGTGTGTGTGTGTGTGTGTGTGTGTGTGTGTGTGTGTGTGTGTGTGTGTGTGTCTGTGTGTGTATGTGAATTTCTTAAAGACTGTATACATGGGTGTCTAAATGCATATATATGTGTGTGTGTGTGTGTGTGTGTGTGTGTGTGTGTGTCTGTGTGTGTGTGTGTGTGTGTGTGTGTCTTTGTGTGTGTGTGTGTGTGTGTGTATGTGCGCGTGTGTGTGTGTGTGTGTGTGTGTGTGTGTGTGTGTGTGTGTGTGTGTGTGTGTGTGTGCGTGTGTGTGCGTGTGTGTGTGTGTGTGTCTAGGAGGTGTCTTTGTCAATGTGATACATCATCCACCAGTGTTTACAGTATTACTGTCATATCAGACGGCACCAGTGTTTAACAAGAGTGATTCAGACACAGGCTAATGAGATGATAATGACTAAGTGTATAGTTGTGTTTGAATACCATTGTTAAACACTGGTGCCATCTGACATGACAATAATACTGTAAACACTGGTGGATGATGGGCAACTTATGTGAGTGCTGAAATTCTTTCTGAATCCTAGGGAATATTTCTAGACACCATAATGCAAACAGCTCTCTGCTTTTCTGGCTTTACATATTAGTCTATGATCTGTGTCCTGAAATGGCAATAAAAATATACATAAAGTTGTTTTATATGTTTATCTTAATACCCGGCTCTATATTACATGAAGCTCAATGGTGGTATTGACAGAAAAAAATAAGCTTAGTCTGTGTTTTAATTTAAACCTTCAGTATACTAAAATGGAACAAGAGCTCAAATCTTTACAAAATTCTTCTGATAAGCTTTGCAAGCTTTAGTGTACCTTTGCGTTTTCTCTGAATGTTTAATTTTCCATCATTTTAAAAGTTAATAAAAAATTCAGCAAAATACAACCACCTTCTTTTTTCTTCCAGATAAAATCATCAACATAGAATCTGCATGGCAATATTTTCAGGAAAATAAAAGTGTAAAGAAATACTGAAGCTCAAGCATACAGTAGGCACTCAGTGTGAAATTACCAAGAGCAAACGTCCTTGAAGCTGCCTGTCTATTACTGGTAAATGGCAATGAAGGTCAGTGAATCTAATATGACAATAATGAGACCGCTCTGTATTGTCTTTTAATATTGAGAGCCTTTCTCCACAGTCCTAACCAATGAAAAAGAATACAGAAAGACAGCATGGAAATCTCAAGAGAGCACTTTACATATTTAAGAAATATTCATTCCCTCTCTTGACTTTTCATGTTTTTTTTTCCTCCTTAAAGAAAGCAAAACCACTGGAAATAGAATCATTCGTTTTTTTCATACAATGCATGGTTGCATACCTATGTAAAAACAATTAAATTCATTCTGGTTTAACAATGACTGCAGAAAAATCGGCATGTAGCATACGTACAATGATGGAGAAAGGAATCATTATATGTTTCTGCTACTAAGGGCATCAAGCAAATTTCACTTACTGAAAAAATGAATAACACACTTTTATAGAGGGTTATGAGCAAGTCTTTGATCATAGCCACGTTGTTACAGTGGATATAAAAACTGTACACACCCCTGTTAAAATGCCAGGTTTTTGTGATATAAAAAATGAGACCACAATAAATCATTTCAAAACTTTCCCCACCTTTAATGTGACCTATGATATGTACAATTAAACTGAAAAACAAACAAATCTGTTAGGAAACAATATAAAAAATAAAAAATGTACAATAAGTTGGTTGCATAAGTGTGCACACCCTTAAACTAATACATTGTTGAAGCATCTTTTGATTTAATTACAACATTCAGTCTTCTTGGGTACACACCTGCCATCAATTAAAGAGACTCTGATTAACCCCAAATAAAGTTCAGCTGTCCTAGTAGGATTTTCCTGGCAGGTACTCAGTTACCTGTTACATTAAAAGCCATGGTTCGCAGAGAGCTTACAAAGCATCAAAGGGATCTCGTTATTGAAAGGTATCAGTCAGGAGAAGGATTCAAAAATTTTTCCACAGCATTGGATATAACATGGAACACAGTGAACATAGTCATCAAAAAGTGGAGAAAATATAGGACAACAGTGGCATTGCAAAGAACTGGACAACCCTCCAAAATTGATGAAAAGACAAGACAAAAACTGGTCAGGGAGGCTGCCAAGAGACCTACAGCAACTTTGAAGGAGCTGCAGGAATTTCTGGCTGGTATTGGCTGTGTACTACATGTGACAACAATCTCCCATATTCTCCATATGTCTGGACTATGGGGTAGGGTTGCAAGAAGAAAGCCTTTTTTTACACAGAAAAATATCCAGGCCTGGCTAAAATTTGTAAAACAATACATCAAGTCTACCAAAAGCATGTGGGAAAATGAGTTATGGTCTGATGAGACCAAGGTTGAACTTTTTGGCCACAATTCCAAAAGGTACATTTGCCGCGAAAACAACACTTTGCATCACCGAAAGAACACCATCCCCACAGTGAAGCATGGTGGTGGCAGTATCATGCTTTGGGGTTGCTTTTCTTCAGCTGGAACTGGGACTTTAGTCAAGGTGGAGGGAATTATGAACAGTTCCAAATACCAGTCACTTTGACCCAAAACCTTCAGGCATCTGAAGCTGAAGATGAAGAGGAATTTTACCTTTCAACCTGCAATGACCCCAAGCATACATCCAAATCAACAAAAGAATGCCTTCACCAGAAGAAAATTAAAGTTTTGGAATGGCCCTGCCAGAGCCCAGACCTAAATCCAATAGAGAATCTGTGAGTTGACCAGAAGAGGGCTGTGCACAAGAGATGCCCTTGCAATCTGACAGATTTGGAGCGCTTTTGCAAGGAAGAGTGGACAAATATTGCCGAGTCAGTATGTGCCATGCTGATAGACTCCTACCCAAAAAGACTTGAATGTTGTAATTAAATCAAAAGGTACTTCAACAAAGTATTAGTTTAAGGGTGTGTACACTTATGCAATCAGCGTATTGTACATTTTTTTATTTTTTTATATTTTCTCCCCTGACAGATTTGTTTGTTTTTCAATTAGTTTGTACAGGTTATAGGTCACATTAAAGGTGGGAAAAGTTTTGAAATGATTTATTGTGGTCTCATTTTTATATCACAAAAACCTGGCATTTTAACAGGGTATGTACACTTTTTATATCCACTGTATATGCTGAAAATATGGAAGTCAAGAAATTTATCAGGAGAACATAGCAAAAGGAATCTCAGAAGGTGAATGGTTACATCAACATCAAGAACATATAACTGATTTATTTTCGGACAGACCTGATCGTTGCTCTTTGTAGCCTATGGAGCTTTAGCTGCTATGATGTAGTACTAGTTTCAGGGAATTTGAAGGGTTTTTCAGCTTTGAACACCATAATCACTTACTGTTGCTACACAGAAACTGGTCAGAAACTAAACATCAATGGCTTAGAAAGCTGTGTGTCTTTCACAGTTGAATGTTTTCAGTGCTATAACACTCAGCTAGAGGTTAACAGTGTTAAAAGTATTTTGTTAAGCACATTTCTTATGTCAGAAAGGTGCTTAACAAAGTTGCCTTTTCTCTAACTATCATCATGTAATTGTGCTCAATGAACTATGTAGAAGATTATGCTTGAATCTCTGACTGTAATGACCTTGTTTTGTGCTCAAGAAATGGATATTAAAAATTCACCGCAGGAGACAGTGCACTGACAACAATGGTGCATGGATTTAGTGATTACGTTTGATGCATGTGATTATATTTAAGGGAAGTAACAGAGGATGTGAAATGCTAGGAGAACTTATCAAGCATGGTATTTTGGTAGGCGATTATTATAGGTTGCTTTGAAAATGATGCACAAACACTGAAACTGTTGTTCTCCAAGGCGCATACTAGGTATAATGGTAAATACTGAAAAAATGTGTAGCATCTTAAAGGATGATTGCATCTCACTTGATGGGGGTAGCTTTGATTGGCTTATTCAGTATAAAGTGTGGAACCTTAATAAACTGAAACAGCTGAATCACCACTGTTTAAGGAGAAAACTAGTAAGAGTTTTGTGGCAAATGACTGTAACATTCTTAGCATTACTGCTTATAATAAGTGTTGCTGGGAAATCTTAATTTGTGAAACAGACTTTTGAAATTGTGATTGAATATATTAGCAGCATTACTATTGGTACAAGATCACTATTTATAGAGCTGCTGGAATCGGTGACTTCAGAAATTAGCTATGGATTTTTTTTTTTCAACAGACATATTTTTATTAAGATTTTAGACATATACCTAGATTATACACAAAGGCTATTATTGTATAACATCTGTATTACATTTGGATAAGAAAAAGAAGCAAACAGTAAAGGAAGACAATAATTCTTTGAATTTTCACTGTCCATCCCTGTTGATGCCACAAACATGTTTCAGACAATCGGACTTCAGGATATTGAAGGACAGCTTGTCTCTTCATCAACAGACTGACTGCAATGTATAATTTCTTAATATTTGACAGGTTTGATTCATTAAGCTGCCTTCTCTCACATCTACTGACTGTTACAGACCGACAACTGTACAGCACTTTAAACAGCATTTTAAAAATAGTAGCACTCTCAGAAATGGAACAAGGTTTAATACCTTCTTATGTGAAGAAAACAGCTATCAAAATGGTGAACCTCACTTACAGTACATTCAGAAAATAGACTAAGGAAAACCATTGATACCAGTATGAAACAAGAGTCCATCATGTGAAGCTATGCTTAATTCAGCTTGGCTAAAGAAATACAAGTTTATTAAAATACATTCTGACTGCGCATAAATCAACCTATCATGCCCACATACTGATCTCTATTGAGATAAAGACTGTAATAAATCATGAGTTCATTTTGTACTGCTGCCCTGTTTAAATAGATTTCTGCCTTTGTACTATGTGGAAGTAGATTTTATTCTGGTTATCACATAGCATTCATCCGTGTCTGAACACCACACAAGTGTAACGAACAATCACAATAAATATAGTAATGTGAAAAGTATGACTGAGTAACAGTGAAAACATTTTTTTCATTTTTTTATTTTTTTATTTTTACTTCACCATTATTCATTTTAACTTTGTATACAGCAAAGAAACAAGGGATTCTTTCCTCAAAACTTTTGATGAACAAAGGAACTTCCTCATTAATGCCCTTTTATGAGCCAGAAAACAGTGCTTGAGTGATAAACCGTTTAAGGCAAATTAAATGTGGTTGCTTTAATGACCCAAGTAGCCAATCTTCCATTTCATTTGTGATGAAAGTTAAATAAAATTTACCATTTACATATCTCTTTATTAGATAAAAGTATTACTACTACAAAATAAATAAGAATTAAGTGAATCTGTTCATCATATTGATTACTGCTGCAGAAGCCTTAGCAATATGGGGTATAACCTGCCAAGGCTATAACAACCATATTCCAAAGCTTTGGGGCTCCTTCCATGTGCTCAAAACAATTAAGCAGCTTGAGTTGTCCTGCCTAAAAAGGCAGATTTGAGCACCAAGTTCTTCAGAGCTTTCCTGCCACTGAAGAGGGCACTTCTCTGCAGGCTTTTGGGAATTCATGTTCAGCTTGTGCTGTTCCATTTCTAGCAGGATAAGTTCCCTTTGGGGATAAACCTTTCATATGTAAATATTTACTGTTTAATTGTACTTTCCTGGTTAGGAAAGTTATTTTTCCACTAGGAGTTTGTGTTCTAACAGACTGTTTTGAGACATAACTGTTCTTTTAAATGGGAGCATACTTTTTATCCTGTCAGTTTAAAAATTGTTGAAAGTAAATTAACATCATTTTTCCTGTGATTTATTTTACTTTTTGGTGTTAGTGAAGTGTACTAAAGTACTGTTTAAAAAATGATGTTTTACAACTTTATTTTTTACTGGCTTGTGCTGCTTGTTTTCCATTGGAAAGAGGTACCATTCTCAGCTTGACCATGGAACAAACTATTAGTTCAACAGTCAGTCCTTCCTCCAGACGCAAAAAGAAAGAGTTAAGCAAACAGCCTTTGTCACCACAGCAGGTTAGCAGTTTTCTTTAGCTGTAGGTGGGTGACTCTGCTGTGGCCAAAGCTGGTTCCTCAGACCACTCATCTTTAACCCAAGATCCCTCTGGTGTAGCACCTACAGGCACTATGGACTGGGGGTTAGCCATGTTTTCTGTGGCTGTTGGGGTGTCCTCAGTGGGCAAAGGAAAGCCACACTTGTTCCTGGTAGAGTTAAAAGGGAAGTATCCCTTGTTTAGTCACAATGTTGTGCCCATTCATGGGAAGCTGATGGTGCCATTAACAATACTGCTGGCTAGCCCTATTTTTCCTGTCAAAAGGAAGCAGAAAACTAAACATGTATCTGCTCCAGCTCAAATTTCTCTGGATCTGGTTCATGGTCTAATCCAGGCTATTGATCCTTCTTATAAGGTTGTAGCTGGTAAGGAAAAAGGGATGCCTCTTTTCCTGAAGAGGTTCAAGATTCAGAATCTAGAAGAAGGGGTGGACGCAGGTTTTTTTCTTCAGATTTCTGAGTCAGATGCAAAGGGGAGCACAGTATCTGATTCTCCCTTTGTGTGTGTGTGTGTGTGTGTGTGTGTGTGTGTGTGTGTGTGTGTGTGTGTGTGTGTGTGTGGGGTGGTGTCGATTTCCAGAATGTGCAAGTCTTTTCAGTGGAAGGTTTCTCGGTCCCTCAGAAAATAATATATGAAGCACCACGAAGAGTACACCTATAAGTGCTCTCACAGAACGACGTTTATTTCGTTGATTCAGTTGTCGTTTTCAGCGTTTATTTTGTTGATTCAGTTGTCCCTCAGAAAATACTATGAGGTGTTACAAATGGAATTTCCAGAACTTGCATCAATTCTCCCAGTGCCGTCTGCATTAGAGGATGTGTATGTCACTGCTTGTATTTTTCCTGATAGTCAGCCTGCTGCCCCTAAAAAGGCATATAGATTGTATAAAGCTCCTCAGTTTTTTAATTTTTTATATATTCATCCAAAACCCAACCTAATAGCTATAACTTTAGTTAATCCTACAGTTGCTAAGCATTTAGTTAATTCTAATCCTTCACATTCTGATAAGGATGGGAAAATAATTAACAGTATGGGGAAAAAGTGAATGCTTCTGCAGCTTTTATTTTCAGAATTTTGAATTGTCAGGCTCAAATGTTAAAGTTTATTCTGACTAATTGTGAAATTATGAGGAATGTTTTGACTGCAGTTTCTTCTTGTGAGGAAGATTTACTTTAAATGGTTTAGGTACTTCTGTATCTCACACCACAACTCATTGTTTAAAGTATATGTATGACTCTCTTGATAACTTGTCCAGGAATATGGCTAATGGTACTGTTTTGAGGTTTGCCTGCCTGTGTTTTCAGAAAACTCCCAGAACTTGTAAAAAATGGACAGAGGCTTAGTTTTTGGTCTCCCTGCTGCAGAAGTTATCAAAATGTATGAGGAGATGTGTGTGAACTGACACAGTGAGTCTCTCTGATATTTTCAGCCTTCCTTTTTCAAAGGGATTCTCTAACCATTCATCCAGTTTGGCAAGGAACAAATGAAACATTCTCAGCAAAAAGGGATAGTAAACAGGCATTTAAGAAGGAATGGCAAGGAGATCTAAAAGGAAGTCAGAATAACGATTTAAGGGACCCCACTCAACACACACACACACACAGACACAAGCTGCGGCTGTCCCTTTTGCCTTCCAGAAGTCTGAATCTTTACTTCTTTCTTTGGCAACAGATAAATGAGTATAAAGATCACTCATCAGCATTCTGTAGAAAGCAGTGAGAGGAAATTCATCATCTTCAGGGGATAATTCCTCATGAACCAGACGGGACCACACTTTTCTTCTCTGTTCTTTGACATTCCTCCTTCCCAGTTTGGGAAAGGTTTTCATGCAAGGATGTTTTGGTGCCAGAGAAAGTAAATGCCCAGAGACCAGTTCGGAATCAATATTTCTTAAAGATATTTGTGATAGAGCCCGAGTTCAAAATGCCGTCAGTTCACAACCTGTTACCTCTTCTTCCTCATCTAAGATTTTCTTGTAATACTAGATTTAAAGGATGCTCATCATCACAACCCTATTCATCTAGATTTCAGGTGTTTCTTAAGATTTTTTGTGCTTGGATCACATTATCACTTCTCTGCATTGCCATTTGGACTATCCCCTGCAGCAAGAGTGTTCACAAAGTATCTAGCTCAAGTTATAGCTCACTGCAGGATATGCACATTTTTCCATATTTAGAAGACTTACTTATTTTTGCAAATTCTTTTTCAAAGTGTCAGGAATCTTTCACTTGGGCGGGAGATATGTTACACACACTGTGAAGAGAACATGCAAAAGTCTTTTTTGCCTCCATCATGCAGGTTTGTTTTCCTGGAGTGTCTGCTAGACACTTCATCTTAAAGAGCTTTTTTTTCTATAGGGAAAATAGTTCTATATGTAATCAATTTCTAAGGTTTTTCACTCACATTTCAGTCTCTTCAATGGAATACCTCAGGATTTTGGGTCACATGGCATCTGTGATTCCATTGGAAAGACTCCACATGAGAAAGATCAAATGGTATCTAAAGTATCCTTGATCCCACCAGCACACATTATCTTTTCAAATCCACGTTCTGTGATTTGTCAGAAGAGAAATCACCTGGAAGAGACAGCCAATATCCTTAAATCTAGGTCTCCTCTTCTCCCCTTCTACTCCAAAGCAGTCAGGCACCACAGAAGATTCAGACTTTGCTTGAGATGCAGTTTCAGGAGGGATAAAAGTGCTAGGCCGACACAAACACATAAACTATAATAGAGATGCTTGCTCTGATCAAGCACTCAACTCTCTGCATCATCTTTGGTCTCAGGGAAATTTTCAAGTTGTTACAGACAATACAATAGTCTTGTGGTACAACAACAAGCAAGAGGTCTTACTTCCTTTTCAGAATTGTCATGTTGGCTTGGAATTTGATCCATCTGTGGGAAGTTCCTCAGCTAAACCTTTTTGCTTCCTCCCTGAAGAAATTGGCTAGAAATATTCTGCTCCGGGACTCCATACAAGAAGGTATAGAAGACAGATGCCTTTACCTTTCCTTGGACAGGAATGTTCCTATATACTTTCCACTGATATCCAGAGTACTTCTTAAGATTCAGAAGGATTCTCCCAAGATCATCGTAGTGACTTACTTCTATCTCAGGCAAATGTAGTTCTCCCTTTTTTTGGAAATCACCAGGGGCCATTACCACAAGCTTCCTCAATGAATGGATCTACTCACACAAGAACATGGGTGTTTGATACACCTCAACCACAATCAACTTCAACTGACTGCCTGGATGATAGTGTCTTAATTCTCTTTAGGCACCTCTTTAATAGGGATATGCAGCAGGTATTAATGGAAGCAAGAAAGCCTGCTACTAGAAAACCATATATTAGCAAATGGAAAACGTTTTCTGGTTGGTGCCAACAACATAATCAGCGCCCTTTCAAGGCTAGTGCTTTCCAGATTTTACAATGTTTGCGAGTTACTGTCCTATGCTCTTTCTTACTCCTCCACAAAGGTTCATTTGTCGGTCATTTCAGATGTCTGTCCATAGATTCCCCTCTTTCAATGCATTCTCATGTGAAAATGTTTTTGAAAGGGGTTTTGCAAAACAGACTTCCAAGAAAAATGGTGGCTCCACCTTGGGATCTTAATTTTTTGTTAGAAAAGCTGATAGCTGCTCCTTTTGAACCAGCTTATTAGGCTGACTTGAGGTTCCTTTTTTTTTCTTTTCAAACACCTTTATTGAATTATCAATTGTGACATAGACAAATTTACATTCATATGACTTGAGGTTCTTAACAATCGAATTTGTTTTACTGACTGCTTTGACCTCTCTTCAAAAAGAAAATCTGAGTTTCAAATGTGTATAGTGAGACAACATATCTCATTTTCCGCAGAGACAAGGTTTCTTAGAGAACTAATCTTTCATCTAAAATGGAATCTGAGTTTACTTTAAGCCAAACTATCCATCCCCATGTTTTCTTTCCTGAACTGAAAAATGAGTGAGAAAGGATACTCCATACCTTGCATGTCCTCAGACAACTATGGCACCACCTTGATAGAACAAAATCTTTCAATCTTTAAAAAATGGACAACCTGTGTCTAAACAGACTATAGCCAAATGGTTGTCTCAGGCTATTGCCTTTTGCAATTCTCACCACAGCAAAGCTATTCCAGGCAGGATCAAGGCCCACTCTGTCAGGGCCTTGGCTTCATTTATGGCTTTTTGGAAATGTTTGATTCTCCACGGGTTCCTACACTTTTCCCCTTCCATCTCCCAAATGTTGTAAGCTAGGTTAATCTACCCATATAGCTAAGGCTACTGCAACAGTGATCATTTGAACATGCATTGTTATACGTTTACTTGGATGACCGTACTGTTCTCTGTTTTCCATCTTGCAGACATTGAAAGAAAAAAATCCACTTTCATTTCAAATCACACATGGAGTAATTCTGAAGTTCTCAAAAGTAACACTTGTGCACTTCCACAGGCAAATAAGATGTATAATGTAAATGGAAAAGTCATAAACTGAATAAAAAATTGGCTTTAAAGTTTATAAATATTCTATAAAATGACTAAAAAGATCAGAGTTGAGTATTTATCAGTACTCTACGTGAAGACTGTGCTATTTACCTTAAAGCCAAATTTCACTAGTTTGGTCAACTACACTATAACCAGGTATTATGAAGAATGTCATAACTTTGTAAAGCTTTGTCCATTTTTTTCTGTGATTTTTATATTTTTCCTCAAAATAAAAAGCAAAATTCATCACAAGTTCCTAGCAGGCAGTATCCATACTACTAAACACCTGCATGGATAACAGAGTTAAAATTAGAGTAAGATTTAACAATATAATAAAAATGTTTATGCTATATAAAAAAGAAAACATTTAAAAAATGTACATATTTTAAATTCACAGAATCACTAGCAAACATAAATACATTTTACCTTAATATCACACTGCTGCCACGGCTCACATTTCCCCAAATGCCGATTCTGCCACATTCGCAAACAGCTTTGAGCACTGAATGCATGAATTCAGCAGACAGTATACAGATGCAGTTAAAACATAGCACAATATAAAAGCAATGGCTGTCACAGTACCCTCAACGCCAGTGTAACCTTGAACTATTATCCAAAGGCAATGGTTGTCACAGTACCCTCAAAATCAGTGTAACCATGAATTATTAATCCAAAGGCAATGGCTGTCACAGTACCCTCAAAACCAGTGTAACCATGAATTATTAATCCAAAGGCAATATTTGTCATAGTACCCTCAAAACCAGTGTAACCATGAATTATTAATCCAAAGGCAATGGTTGTCACAGTACCCTCACAACCAGTGTAACCATGAATTATTAATCCAAAGGCAATGGTTGTCACAATACCCTCAAAACCAGTGTAACCATGAATTTTTAATCCTAAAGCAATGGTTGTCACAGTACCTTCAATACCAGTGTAACCATGAATTATTAATTCAAAGACAATGGCTGTCACAGTACCCTCAACACCAGTGTTACCATGAACTATTAATCCAAAGGCAATGGCTGTTACAGTACCCTCAAAAACATTTTAACCATGAATTATTAATCCAAAGGCAATGGGTGTCACAGTACCCTCAACGCCAGTGTAACCTTGAACTATTAATCCAAAGGCAATGGCTGTCACAGTACCCTCAACACCAGTGTAACCTTGAACTATTAATCCAAAGGCTATGGTTGTCACAGTACCCTCAAAATCAATGTAACAATGGTTTATTAATCTAAAGGCAATGGCTGTCACAGTAGCCTTAAAACCAGTGTAACAATGAATTATTAATCCAAAGGCAATGACTGTCACAGTACCCTCGATGCCAGTGTAACCTTGAACTATTAATCCAAAGGCAATGGTTGTCACAGTACCCTCAAAACCACTGTAACAATGAATTATTAATCCAAAGGCAATTGCTGTCACAGTACCCTTAAAACCAGTGTAACCATGAATTATTAACCCAAAGGCAATGGCTGTCACAGTACCCTTGACGCCAGTGTAACCTTGAACTATTAATCCAAAGACAATGGTTGTCACAGTACCTTCAAAACCAATGTAAGCATGAATTATTAATCCAAAGGCAATGGTTGTCACAGTACCCTTAAAACCAGTGTAACCATGAATTTATTAATCCAAAGGCAATGGCTGTCACAGTACCCTCGATGCCAGTGTAACCTTGAACTATTAATCCAAAGGCAATGGCTGTCACAGTACTCTCAAAACCAGTGTATCCATGAATTATTAATCCAAAGGTAATGTTTGTCACAGTATCCTCAAAACCAATGTAACCATGAATTATTAATCCAAAGGCCATGTTTGTCACAGTACCCTCTAAACCAGTGTAACCATGAATTATTAATCCAAAGGCAATGGCTGTCACAGTACCCTCGACACCAGTGTAACCTTGAACTATTAATCCAAAGGCAATGGCTGTCACAGTACCCTCAAAACCAGTGTATCCATGAATTATTAATCCAAAGGCAATGTTTGTCACAGTACCCTCAAAACCAGTGTAACCATGAATTATTAATCCAAAGGCCATGGCTGTCACAGTACCCTTGACGCCAGTGTAACCTTGAACTATTAATCCAAAGGCAATGGTTGTCACAGTATACTCAAAACCAGTGTAACCATGAATTATTAATCCAAAGGCAATGGTTGTCACAGTACCCTCAAAACCAGTGTAATCCTAAATTATTCAAGAGAAACTGCAGAACCTTAGCATATGTGATCTGAAAGACAGAACCCCATTTCATAGACTATGAACAACTCATACAAGAATTCTTCAGTTCTGTAGAAAATTGGATTACTGATATAATTAAACTTTAAGAATGCTTCCTATCTATGCAAGACGAGAATAAACAAAATCCCAAGAAATTCTGGGGAACCATTAATTCCCTACTCCACCCAGGCACTAATAATACTCCATGCCCAAACCCAGATAAATCCCCCCTTAAGCTAGCTATACTCTTCAATACATATTTTATTGACACCATCACCAAACTTACAACCACCTTCCCACCCATCAACCCAGACACTACAGAACCACCATCATCACACAATCCTTCATAGGTTCATAGGTTCATAGGTTAGTACTAGGCTATAGGCCCTAGGGCCTATAAAAGCCTAGCCATAACAATTCCCTAGCTATTTCTTCCCACAATATTTACTTTCCTGGACCCCTGTCTAGCAGGGTGACTGCCGTGATTCCCGGGGTGAATTTCCTTTCTCCCATCCAATCATCAAGGTTCCTTTTGAAGAGGGCCAAAGAGGCGCTCTGCTTGACATGTATGCACAGCCTATTCCAGAGTCTGGGGAGTCTCTGGGTCAGGAACCTATCCCTCGAGCATGTTTTGTTTATTGTGATGACAAGGTTTAGATTTCTGGAGTGTGTGGCTCTGAGGGATTGGGATTTCCTTAAGTGTAGCATGTCCAACAGCTCTGGGTTTGACATGGCCTTGTATGTTAAACAGAGATCGCCTTGGAGTAGACGATATGTGACAGAGTATAGCTGGAGTTTTTTTAAGGAGGTCAGCATAGGGCATCTGCTTTAGGCCTGTAATTATTTTAGTGAGGTATTTCTGCAGCCTTTCCAGTTGTTTCAGATGTCTTGAGAGGTACATACCAAATGGGGCATTGTATTCTATAATGGGTCTAATGAGGGATGAGTACAGTGGGACAATGAGTTCCTTTTTTCTGGATGAAAAGCCCTTAGTGATGAGGTGTGCCACATAGAAGGATTTCCTGACTGTTGCAACAATGTTATTGAAGGTGAGACTACTGTCCACCTGTGTCCCTAAGTCTTTTATCACACTTTCGGTGTTTAGTGTACTGCCACCTATGTGGTACTTCATGGGTACATGTTTTTTCCCAAAGGGGATAACTATACATTTCTTGGCATTGAGCTTAAGCCCATGGCTCTGGCACCAAGCATCTATTTCTGTAAGGCCCTTTTGTAGAGTATCCACATCATTTGGGGATTCAATAATGGTTCCCAGATTGCAGTCATCTGCAAACATTGTTAGCCAGAGTCCCTTAATGTTGGCCTGTACTTCAGAGAAGTAGATGCCAAACAAGAGAGGTCCCAGGACTGAACCCTGAGGTACTCCACTTGTCACTTGTCTGGAACTAGATCTTGAGTCAGCTACTTTTACAGTGTGGGTTCTGTCAGTAAGCCAGTTGGCAACCCATCGAGTGATGTAGGGATTAATGCCCAGCTTAGTAAGTTTATCTATGATTCCAGAGTGGGGGATGGTGTCAAAGGCCTTGGCGAGGTCCAGATAGGCTGTGATGACTGCTTTACCCTCGACCATGGCTCTGGAGACTGTTTTGAAGAAGTCAATCAGGTTCAGGAAACAAGATCGGCCCTTCACGAACCTAAACTGGGTGGGGTCCAGTGTTTGAAAGTTGCCAATGTCTTTGTTTATAAGTTTTATGATAATACATTCCATGGCCTTGCAGATCAGGCTCGTCAGACTGATGTGGCGGTAGTTCCCAGGATCCAAGGTGGATCCCCCTTGTGGAGTGGGTTAACTGTAGCTGTGTGCCACTAAGTGGGCATGAAGCCTGAGGTGAGGGTAGGATTAAACATGAAACTTAGGTGAGGTGCCAGTCCATTTTGCAGTTCATGTAGTACACAGTCCGGGATGTCATCTGGTCCCATGGATGCTGTATTCTTAGCTTTGGAGAGTGCGTTTTTTACCTGTGCGGCCATTATTACCAGAATTTAGCAATCTTCCGGTATTGAGATGGGCCATTTAGGGGGTGAGAGGGGGGTGAAGTTGGCACTGAATCGATCTGCCAGGATATTGGCAATATCCTTGGGATCAGTATATTTAATGCCATTGTGTTGTAGCTCAGAGCAGATCTGAGAATTGTCATTTAGATTCATGACATAGTTATAGAATGCCTTGTGATTGTCTTTGGAATCTTTGGCAATTTTATTTTCGTACCCTACCCAACTTCTCTCTATCACCCATTCCTACATCCATCATCCACAAATATCTCCTGAAACTAAAACCTTTTACAAATGCCCCTGATAATTTACCTTCAGAATACCTAAAACTAGTAGCCCCTTCCATCGCCTAACCTGTCAGCATCCTCCTCAATAGGTCAATTCAAGAGTCCTGCATTTCAGACAGTTGGAAGAAATCATTTGTCATCCCTCTGCACAAAGGCGACAATAACTCAGACATTACAAACTTCCATCCTATAGACATTCTCTCCCCATCTCTAAAATACTTGAGAAATATATCCACACTCAGCTCCTAAATCACTTAGTAAAACACCAGTTACTTTCTCCCACTCAACACGGCTTCAGGCCCAGCCATAGCACCAGCACTGCCCTTATTTCTGTTATACATACAGTTAATAAAGCTTGTGATGCTGGCTCCTTAGCCTCAGCTCTCTTTCTCGATCTTTCTAAGGCATTCGACACCATTTCACATTCTCTAGTAATTACCAAGCTCTCTAACCTAGGAGTACCCCACCCCACCCTTCAGTGGTTTACCAACTACCTCAATAACAGGCAGCAATCCACCAAATGGCAACACTCCTCCTCCCCTTTCATCCCTACAAATACAGGTGTTTCCTGGTTTCAGTACTGAGTCCCCTCCTTTTCAGCATATTCGTCAACAACTTCCATCAAACTCTGACACATAGTTCCATCATCCAATATGCTGATAACTCAGCAATAATCATCTTCTCAAAATCTCTCACCAAATTACAGCATCTGACCCAAGAAGCATTCAACTCTACTGAGAACTGGATGTCCAAGAATCACCTAGCCCTTAACCCCAATAAAACTAAACTCCTATTATTTACCCCCTCAAAACTAGCCGTATCGATAAATCTCTATTTACTGTCTCTTCCCAAACCAATACTGTGTTAGAAGTTGTCCCAAGTACAAAATTGCTAGGAGTCATTATCGATGACAGTTTAACTTCTGACCTTCATATCCACAGTAACATCAAGAAGACACATCAAAAGCTTGGTGCCCGATTCAGGCACATCTACTTCCTCAGCCTCTCTACTAAAAAGGCCCTAGCCTCTTCATTTCTTCTCCCTACTCTGCTGTATGTTGCCCCCATCTTCACCAACCTACAATCCTTCCTAAAAGGTAAGCTTGACTCGTGCTACAATAAAATTACCAAACTTTCTACAAACTCAAAATACTCTACACACCACTGCTCTTCACTGTATCAACTCAATTGGCTAGAATCTCCCTACCACCTTACTTATGTACAATTAACCACAGCCCACAAGTTAATCTTCCAAACATAAAGCTGCCCTTCCCTGTCATCCATAGTGACCACATACCATCCCACTCGCCACCTCAGGTCAGAAAAAAAAAATGTTGCTGTCTATAGAGAAACCCAAACTCTCAGCTGACAAAAAGCTATATTCCTATGCCGTCTCCAAGCTATGGAACGCTCTTCCTCCCTCTCTCATAACTATCAGCAATGCTGCCTTCTTCAAAAAGTCCTTAAAGGTACATCTCCTCTCTCACTGGATATGCTCCTGTACCCCACCAAAACACCCAAACACCTGATATCCCACCCTAGAACCCTATCACTATCAACCTTTTTTAGTACTTTCTTCATCTCTTGTCTATTACCTTCCTGTTTCTCTCTCCCACCTACTTCATACTTCTAACTCATTCCTTTTTCTCTTGCTTTGTACCTGTATATCTATACTCCTTTGCTTCTAGCCCCACACTACTATATACCTACACTCTTGCTCTTAACCCACATACTTCTGCATCCTTCTTTCCTGCTCACAACTGACTTCTATTTACTTTGCCATCTCTACTATCACATCATCACACTTTACCTCTTCTACTATCACTTTCTTCCACATGATATTGACCTCCCACATTACGTTCATCCAATCTACAACCTTTTCTCTCTAACAGACTATGACCTTTGTTTGTAGTTAACGTGCTTATAGTTAATGTGCATTATCTCTGTCACACATATACTTTTTACACTTGCTTTGCAAGCAAATTTTCTATGTACTAACATTGTTTCATTTGTATTTTATTGTCTCTTGTATGTAATATTGTGGCGCTTTGTAATACTATGGAGATTTTCTCCCTGGGCTTCCATTGAAAATGGGCTCTTCATAGGCCCAGCGGACTTTCCCGGTCAACAAATGCAATAAATAAATAAATAAATAATCCTAAACCCCAATAAGACAAAATTGCTACAAATCTATACCTACCCCCTATCCTTTTCAATCTCTTCCAAAAATGGTACCATCATATCTCCCTCTGACCATACCAAACTCCTCGGATTAGAAATTGACAATAACCTACTCTTCGATGTCCATATCTCACAAACCATAAAAAAGGCCCACAAAAAAATGGGAACCCTATATAGGCATAAACAGTTCCCCTCAGAACAGGCATGGATCACTCTAGCCTAAACCCATCTACTCTCCACTCTAATGTATGCTGCACCAATTCTTACCTAAGTCAGAAAATTTGATCTCACCAGACTTGAATCATGTTACAATAAAATTGCCATGTTTGCTAACAACTGCACCTTCAGAACCCATCAAGGGAACTACGATGGTTAAAACTTCCCCAGCTACTCAATTGCCACCAACTAGTTATTGCATTTAATATTGTTAGATATCCTGAAAAAACCCCAGCACTAAGCCAGTTACTCTCTCCATACAGAACTAATCAGCCACTACGATCTACTGAGAAATCCCTCCTCTGCATCTCTAAAGCTAACAACAACTCAGGAAAGCTCTTTTTTCTCATGCCATAGCTATATCCTGGAATAACCTCCTACCTTCTATGACTTCTGCCCCCACTAACACAAATTTCAAAAATGCTCTTAAATCATATCTTATGAATACATGACAATACAATTGAAGGCATCTGGTGCAGCTTGTTTTTGTGCACCGGACTCCATCAAGAGTGTTTGTTAGTTTGAATACATGGTTATGTCCATACATCACATGAATGTCACAATCTCAGCATACTTAACACCTTCCTTCCTGCTATCTCTACTGTATATATGCTACAGTTAGGTATCTTACTGTCAACTTGAAATTGCATAATATGTCATCTCTAATCATTTTTTATTCTTTTTTATTGTTTTATCCTATCTCACTAATCAATGTTAAAGCTTTGATGTGTGAGCCTCTCTATCTTTGTAAATTTACTCACTTACTGCTGATGTATTGTTTATTGTTTAGACTGGATTGTGAGACTTTTTATGTATGTGCTTACCTTATCACTGTTATATGATTGTTTGTATTATCATGTTGTTGTTAATCTAATTGTGGAGCTTTTCTCCCCAGGCCTCCGCTGTAAATGGGCCTGTGTCCGGTCGGACTATCACAGTAAACAAATGTAAAATAAATAAATAAATAAATAAATAAATAAATAAAGCATACCCAATATACTGATAAGAGCATAGCAACAATGAGCACAGACAAGGACCAAATGCAAGGACAGCAAGGTTCACTGCAGGTATTTGGGCAGAAGTGTGTGCGATGTAGAAGCCAAAGGTCAAGAGCTAAGCACAAGGTGGAGCACAGAAAGGTCAGCATTCACAAGACCAGGTTTATCAAGGAGTATCAAGCAAATCACGAGCAATCTTAGCTTAATCTGAATACATAAGTTTGTTTCATGTTCATTGCACTGGTACAACTAAACATCCCCCAAGGGGGCAATTTTAGAGAGTTTGCCAGTTGTTCACTCTGGTTCAAAAACAATTGAATCAAAACATGTTTCCATAGCCCTTTAAAGAGCTACAATGCTACATATCTTTCTAATATAAAAAGTAAATTATTTTGCACACAAACAGTCCACTCTAAAATATAAAAACAGTACACATATGAGAGTCTGACCTGGGTAGAGCTACCAGGAAACCACAATTATTAGTATGAAATGAATGAATAAAAATAAATGATTATCAATGCAGAAGATAATAATTCATTGATTCTGCACTTATAACGCAGTATAAGGTCACCAGAAATCAGCCTGTATCCAACATAAGAAAACAAATGTTTCAGTTTATCCTTATAGGAAGGATTACAAACAACGGTGATCATTCTAATGAATTATTTCTGGACCCACTCAAGTCTCCTTACTCGGGATGATTTATAACCTCAAATGGACACATAGTATGCAAAAACTGATTTCACTATTGATTTTTATTATGGGAGACGGACTTCAGCCTTATGATTAAAGAAACAATGCCTAATATTGCTTAGATTATTATAAAACCTACTTAATAACTGCTCATAAATTTAAAGCAAGAGTCCGCAATTACACCCAGATCCTTTAACTTATTTATTTCCAATAGTATCTGATTTTTCAAGGCATAAGGGTACCCATTGTTATACAGTCTAAAATGCACAATACTACATTTTCTAGAATCGAACTGCAATTACTGCATTCCTTTGGAGTTTGAGCCCTGATTCAATAAACCTAAATATTTCTGCAACATCTTCTTGTGTTGAACATTGGCTATAATATTTATCTACTTTGATATCATCTACAGACTTGCTTATCCAAATTTTATCCTGCTCAGGAAAGTATGTCACGAAGACACCAAGCACTGGCCCCTAAACAGACTACTGGAAATCCTGCTAAAATGTTTCTTAATTCTGAAAAAGTGCCCTTGACAGTGATTTTCATCCTTCTCATTAGCCAATTAGCTACCCATTTGATGATATAAGGGTTCATTTAAAGATCAAACATTACATCTACAATAGCTTTATGTGGTACTGCATTGAATCATTTTGCAAAGTCAAGATACACTATATCAATAAGGAGACCCTGATCTCAATAAAAACTTAACACATTAAAGTGGAACGGACTGATGTAAAACCATGCTGGAACATATTAAGAAATGGATTGCCTCGAACTTCAGTGAAATTAAGTATATTGAGTACTTTAAAAAACTCAAACACATTTAATACTGTACAATGAAGATCTAATGAGAGGTATAGCTCCTTATATACTCCTTTGAGCAAAAGCCATACTCTCCTTACTTATACAGGAATGTTCTCTCACAGGACCCAAAACCATACATTATATATCAATAGACCATGACTGCTCTGGGAGTGCTACATGCTTTTGGTCACTGGACCGTTGACATAAGTAAGATACTAAAAAAAAAAAGAAAAAAAGAAAAGAGATATAGCAGAGTATCAAGTTCCTTTGATGTTTGTGTGTTTATGTATATCTATATATCTATACACGTGCACACACACACACACACGCACACACACACGTGCACGTGCGCGCGCACACACACACACACACACACACACACACACACACACACACACACACACACACACACACATACACACATATGCATGTATTTATGCATTCATGGTTTCATTTATTTATTCATTTTTAAAAAGCAAGTCCAATGATCATGCATATACTGTCATCCATGAGCTGAATGATAACTAACAAAAAAAAAAACAGAAACATGTTAAATCAAATTAATCAGAAAATCCATGGCAATAACAATGTATAAAAACAAAGAGATTCTCCTGGCAATATAACAAAGTCCCCCTGATAAATATAACAAATCATAGTAAATAAGGTGCATTTACCTCTAAAGCCTTCTGGGGAATAAATTGATATTCTCTGTATGAAATTTGCTTATCAGTCTAATTAATGTCAAAGATGATCGACAAAATGCATGATGTTATTGTTGCAATCCATATGAGAAACCTGCGTATTTCATTTGTGTGTATAGAGCCTACTTTTAAACTGATGCTCCAGCAGACAATATTGTTACACAGGGAAACATTATATATCAGTTCCACCCATCTGGATTAGTTGGGAATTTAGTCCATCAGCAACATGGGCTCATTTATCAATTGCTTCTGAAAGCAGTTGAACTCTTGTTTGGTTATGACTTTCATAAGATGAAAGCCTGGAAGCTATGGGATAGGTCAATTAAATCTCTAAACTAAGAGGAGCTGATACCATTGATAGCAATAGGGCTGCGGATCACAGGTGCTGATGACTACTGTATTCCACATTTAGCTTTCCTTATCATTAGCCGTAGGATGAAAAGGTGACATTGTCAAGAAAGATTTTACCCACACCAATCATATGAATAAATAACTGCCTGAAACTGCATAACATATTGGCCTGTTGATTTCTGAGGCACTAGTCCTTACAATTATGAATACATTTTGTTTCATTTCAGTTTTTTATGCTTTTTTTTCCATTTGTATTTGTGACTATCAAGCTCCACCATTTGAATTGTTACTCACCAATTACCCCATATGCTCCACATCCTCTTACTGTGAAGTGTAAATTAGTCCCACATCAACTGTATTATAACCAGCTGATGATGAAGAAGAGCTGAAACATGGAATGATTATCATCTGTGTAGTCATGGGAGAGCGGGTGTTTTTTTTTTTTCATTCCCAGTCCCGAGCCTCTGTGGCTAAAATCTGCAATTGCCATGTGCAGCTTCCTGCAATGCCTTACCTTGATACAGACCTGTGTTTTCACCTATGCATGATGGAAGATTGCTAGATGCATGGCTCGGTAGTGTCAGACGCAGGTCCACGGTAAGTTGCATGCTCCTGTGCAGTAGTTGCTAGCACTGAACCAGACCACATCAGCTACCTTCCCAAAGATAGGGACTGGTACTAGCCATTCACTCTCACATTCAGACACCAGCGCCTCCAGCACATTTGTCATTTGGTTTACCTTGAGTCATCTGATATACAGATTTTTATCCCTTATGCCTTTATCCCTTATCATCACAGAGGGAGTTTTATCCCTTGTCATCACAGAAGAAGTTTTATCCCTTATCCCTTTATCCCTTATCATCACAGAGGGAGTTTTATCCCTTATCATCACAGAGGGAGGTTTATCCCTCATCCCTTTATCACTTATCATCAAAGAGGGAGTTTTATCCCTTATCATCACAGAGGAAGTTGTATCCCTTATGCCTTTATCCCTTATCATCACAGAGGGAGTTTTATCCCTTATCATCACAGAGGAAGTTTTATCCCTTATCCCTTTATCCCTTATCATCATAGAGCTTGGCTGTCCTGCAGTTATTTCACAGCTAAACAAAGGTATCTCTCTGTTTTTGCAGGCCAGTTGTCTTCAAGACAATTAAGCACAATGACATTTTTAAGACATTTCTGTGTTTTTTTTTTTTGGGAGCTGAGCATGTCCACCTTTTCCAAACGGTCACATTTAGAATGAAAAACTTATTCTGTAGCAGAGAGGTCCAAAGACAGCAATGTGACACTGATGAAGTGCCTCATTTGTTCAATTAACTCTCTTTTGCACAAACTTCATGTATGGTTATATATACTTATTACTGTGCCTGATTTCACAATATAGATGAGGTTTGATTCTTCCATCTGACCAGTGTCAAATCGGGATTTGATTTTAGTCACTCATTCCAGTGAGAAAGATTTTAGTCTCATGAATATTACTGACTTTTGTTTTATATATCAATTAATTTTGTCAGACTTAGCAAGTTCATCTTAAAATTAATAACAGAGAATAATAATATGTCTATTATGCCAGAGTTCTTTGTATATTTAGAAAACAATATGATTTCCCGCTAAAGGTTCTGTAATTATTAAGTTCTCAAATTCTGAAAAGTTTTCATTATTAGATAGTTATAGACCTAGACCACTAGATTCCAAGTTAATTTGTTCCTTGCTAGTAATTATATGATCAGGCAAACACTGATTTCAATGATTTGAAGGAAGATTTTCTATTTATTTAGTCCACTGTCACAGGTGTTATCAGTACAGGTATATTGAGAATCAGTACATTGTTTGGAAGTTGTACAATTGGAGCAGAAAATATGAACCGAATATGTAAAGTATTAGTAAGAAAAGATGTTGAAAAGAAGAAAAACCTGTTTTAAGTATCGTGTAGATCAGCTGAGCTACAGCGATCGATACTGAGTGGGCAAAGGGTGACCGGATACAAACCTTTTCTTTGTTTTCAGTAGGCTATGTCTCTGCCAGCAAACAACATTAATTCTGAATGGTTTATCTATTAATCAGCATCATTTATCAATTTCAAACTGTACCAGCAATGCAGTAAAAGAAACATTTATCTTTGTTTTTGAGGAATTGCATAGTCGTTTATTGGCTTTTTAATGATAATAATTACTTACTTGGCATTTTGCAAAGAAAACAGAATGCATTCATCCTCATTGAGAGCTGCACTGGGAATCATTTATTCTTTTAATGAAAAGCAATAACCTTTTTTGAACTTAAAGAGGCAATACAGTTGAAAATTGCACTTACTATATGCACATGACATTCAACACGATACATATATTTTTTTATACTTGGGTTAATTGGTACCAATGAACAACACAAGTAAATCAAAATAAAACCATCTGTTTCATGAAGTAATGCACTGGAATAATGCAAGACACTCCATTCATTAAATCGTTAAAAAACTTGCATTATCTAAAGGCATTCACATGAAACATTTTTGCTTCATATTTAATATTAACTAAGATGCAACCATTATTTTCAGCTGTGTAAAATATGTGTCCAGACTTTCTGATATTTCAGTTTGAATAGTACAACACTATATCTAGAACTGCCAACTTTTTAATTGTCCCAAATGAAATATATTTATAGAAATGTGACATTTTGCTGGACAAATCAAACCCACAATCAATGCAACGACTAAGCCACCTCTTGGAAACTTCACATTAAATTTTATTAAGAATAAAGTTATCCTAGAAGTCATCTGAGATGTACCTCCCAACCTGTTTGAGCAATAATTCGGGATAAGGTAAAAATAATGAGGGGGGCAAGCGCCCCAATTCAGGGATAATTTTATAAATATTGCCCTTAGAAAGTTGAAAAAATAATGGGTTTTATTTTAACATGCAATTTCTGAAGGGTATTAAATATGCAACAAAAGTCTGTCATTATTTAGTGACTTCATTCTTCAATGATTTGGCAGTAAACCAAAAATTTTATGAGGAATAGACCAAAAATATAAAAGGAAAACCTCAACATTCTGGGTAAAGCTGGACAGTTGAGAGGTATGATCTGAAATCTAGATGTATACCATCTCATACCAACAAAATGTTAACACAAGCTTACAATAGGATCATGCATACTGTTTTATGCCAACAAAGTGTTAACACAAGCCCACGATAGGATCATGCATACTGTCTCATGCCAACAAAGTGTTAAAAAAAGCCTATGATAGGATCATGCATACTGTCTCATGCCAACAAAGTGTTAACACAAGCCCACAATAGGATCATGCATACTGTCTCATGCCAACAAAGTGTTAACACAAGCCCACAATAGGATCATGCATACTGTCTCATGCCAACAAAGTGTTAACAAAAGCCCACGATAGGATAGTGCATACTGTCTCATGCCAACAAAGTGTTAACACAAGCCCACGATAAGATCGTGCATACTGTCTCATGCCAACAAAGTGTTAACACAAGCCCATGATAGGATCATGCATACTGTCTCATGCCAACAAAGTGTTAACAGAAGCCCACAATAGGATCGTGCATACTGTCTCATGCCAACAAAGTGTTAACACAAACCCACTATAG
>NC_056738.1:283595982-283608482 GCF_019279795.1 Protopterus annectens
ACTGTCAAAATGCAGCAGTGTGTTTGAATATGAAGCCTTCCTATATATTTCACTTTGTAAATTATCCACCTCATTTGATAGACTATCTAAATAGTTGATATGATTTTTGTTCCATGTACTAGTGAACTTCAAAAAATCAGTAGTTCCATTAAGATATTTCACAAATGCATCTGCTTGTTGTTCATCCACTTTCCACAAAATTAATATATTGTCAAGGAATCTACTGTAGGACAGAATTCTCTCATTGTATTTTGTTTTTAAAATACATTCAGTTTCCCACTCCAATAATACTAAATTGGCAAAAATGGGGGCACATTTTGCCCCCATTGTCACTCCTAAAATTTGATGAAAAATTTCACCTTCAAACATGAGAAAATTATTTTTTAGAACTATCCCCAAGAAATCAACTAGTACTCCGACAAAAGCTATATCTGAAATCCCCAAACTAATAATACTATTTTGAAACATCTCAGTACCTCTATCATGTGGTATTACAGAAAATAAATTAACTACATCGATTGTCAAAAATCTGTATTTGAAATCATGTGGCGACCCCTAACCAGGAAAAGCCGAAAGAAGAAGAAGTATTTCTAAATTTTGACAATCTACTCAAACAGTGCCAAGAGTCCTTAACTATGTGGTCGACTTTATTTAGCAAATGTTTTAACTTGTTGTCAATCCACACTGATATGGGTTCAGTTTTAGATCCCCCTTGCTGAAACAATCGGCCTAAAAGGTGGCTCCACAATAGATTTATTTGTTTTGGGAATGCCAAAAATCGTTGGCAGGACCCATTTTTTCACTGTTAGAAACTCTGGGTTTTTTTGCATTAATTTGTCCTTCTAGTAACATCTGTGATAGAATTATATCAATCCAAGAATACGCCCTATTCAATTCATGCCTTGAAGCTCTTGCATAAATTAATTAATCATTTAATATTTTCTCTATTCTTGTAACGTAATCAATGTAAGGCATAATAACAATACCCCCTCCCTTATCGGGGGTCATGATCCTTAAATTCTTGTTTTTAGCTAAAGACCATAACAAATGATTTTCTTCCTTTGTCATATTATACATTCTTGTACTCTTAATTTTAGTTTTATTTTGGTTATTGTTACTACTATTAATAACCAATGTGCAAATCTGTTTTTCGCACATTCTTTCAAAAATATCTATTTCAACATTACTTGAGGGTATAAACGTGCTTTTACGCTTCAAGGCATTAATTTCAGTTCATTGCACATTTCTGTCCTTGAAAAACATCTTTAAATTCATTTGCCTAGTGTACATTTTTAAATTTACTAAAGTCCTAGCAACATTCACTTGTGAACTCGGAACAAATGACATACCCTTTTTCAGCAACGTGAAGTATTCTTGACTTAAATCCAAATTAGAATAATTATAAATAGTAAAACCATTCTGTTGTACTGTCTGACAATTTAACCCCCCTTCCTCAACCCACACTTCACTATCAATGCTGTTTAACCATGTATCGGAGTGTATATTTATTTCCACCTCTTGGACTGTTTTTTGTTCCAAGACCTCCCTTGTAAATAGTGACCACTCCAGTTCCATCCCTCTACTGGGTTCTGCATATTTCGATTTGCCTGATTCCTCAGGTGTTCTGACTTCCGGGGTTCTCCAGGTAAAAAAAACTCCTGTTCTTCATCCATGTCCCCTCTATTAATATTCATGTTGTAATGCCCCCTGTTATTATCAATATCACCCCTAGATACATTCCTAGGGTTTGATCCTTCCACCACATTTGGGCCTTTTTTAGCTGCATCTGGATAAGCTTTATTGTTTATATATATATATATATATATATATATATATATATATATATATATATATATTTATATATATATATATATATATATATATATATATATATATACAGTACTGTATACACTACTAAATTACCCTATATGTCCTATTATCCAGGATAGACTGACAATTCTTGCCTCCCTAGTCTGTGCATTTTATTATCTACCAGAGACTGTAAACCGAGCCTTGCTGTGAAATTGCACCTTATTAATGAACTTGGTTGTTGACTGTATATTATTATCAAATATAGCTCGTAAGCCAAGTGTTACATTTTAATTGGAATTTTAATTGGAATTTTATTGTCTGTATTGCCGGGCCTCCGCTGAAAATGGACATATATCCAGTAGGACTTTCCCGGTCAACAAATGTAAAATAAATAAATAATAAATATATATATAAAATAAAAAGAGGGAATCGGCAAAATTTAGTCCAGGGCATTAGACAGTTAACCACACCTGCCATTAATGTTTATGTCAGTTTATGTAGCAGTTATTGACCAAAAGAATCAGGTAAAGTAATTAAACTCCCACTTCACCATCTAGGTGGAAGTGCCATCCACTTTAATTGTGTTTTGCAAGTTGGAGGGAAAGGTTTGACCCTATTTTTCTTAAAGAAAATAATAAGAGGTTCCTCAACAGGAGAATCCAGGGCCTCAAACAGCTATCCTACACAGATAGGCTAAATGCTATGTCCCTCTACTCAGTCTCATACAGACTCCTCACATGTGACCTCTGTCTTGCATACAAAGCAATCTCATACCCCACCTTGATGGCACTGCTGCATCTCCGCAAGTCAAGCTCCACTCGAGTAACCCACACACACAACCTCAACCTGGTCTTTGACATCAATATTACTTGTTGGCGGGACGGATTTGTGTCCCAGAGACTCATCCTTCTGTGGAATAGACTCCCTCTCCATGTAAAGCAGAGTACCTCATTATCCCTTTTTAAGCACAACCTGGATAACTGGATGGGGAACAGAAATATACCCCTGGGATTCCACCTAGTTCCCTGCTGGACAGTGGTAGAGGGTGCTGACTTGTTGGAACATGAGCTAAATTCTTGGCTAGGCTTGTAAGGACCTGAGGGTTAATAGTCTAGTAACTTCCTTTGATCCTATAAAAAGAAATATAGCTACATCACATAGCAAGGCATCATGCAACAGACTCTTGGTAGTTAGAAATGCTAAATTGAGGTAGTTGTTAAATATATAAATAAGGTACAACAGCAGCAGATGCTAATAGCAGTGGTTCAATTGATGGCACATTTCCTTTTAAAATCAGAACATCTAAAGTGGGAGGATATAGTCACATTTCGGGCATTAATTAGTTAAACATCAGTATATACAAATAAATAAAAAAGTCTAGGATAATTACAAAGGGATTGCTCTGGGATATATAGATATAATGCACATAATATTAACAGCAATTTTCACACAAGGAATGCTATTTGAAGATTTGTTTCACTAACAAGGTCTTTGTGTACCTTATTCTAGTCACCATTGACCTATAGTTATTGACATATCAGTGGGCAAGGATAACCGCTGAGGCAGAAGAACTATTTCAGAAACTGAAAGTAGACAATGCACTAGTCATAGCCGGGTCCAAAAGAGGGAGGTAGTCTGATGGATCACAACCAAATGAAGCCCCTGCCAAGAAGTGTAGCTGAAGGAATCTCAAGGCCACCAAGAATGCACTGGAAAGTGAAGTTCAGATGAAGCCAGTCATAATCGCAGAGAGTAGACAAGAGGCATGCAGGCACAAGCACCATAAATGATAAAGAAATTGAGATTATACCAAGTCAAACCCATGATGAATATTTAGAAGGATTACTTGAGTCACTTCCTGAACCCAGTAAGACCAGGCTATTTGACAGAGTTCTAGAGAAGGGCTTTGGTTTCACTAATGAGCAAAGGGAGCAGGGAACAGCTAGTGTACAAGGTACACCCATTTTCATACTAGATAATGAAGGGGAAAAAACCTAAACACAGAACAAGATAAAACTGCACAACATATGGATACTAACAGCAAAGTGATAGGTAGGATCCTGGTATTGTTACCTCCAATGTCATCAGATGTTATTAATAGTTCTCAGAAGGCAAAAACTTCCATTTGCTCTAGGAAGCATATAACAGCACACATTCCTTAAGTAATTAAGGAAAAAAAATCACTTGGTGGATTACATACACTTTTTAAATAAAACAGCGCAATGTGATCCAGTGGATACTGGAAGCAGAGAAATCCAGTTTCAAAGATTAAATGGCAGCTCTGGTTGCCTTAGGCAAAAAGTTAAACAGTAAGCATGTTCGGAAGAATTGGGACTTGTGGGTAAAGGGATTTCTCATATTCATGGCAATGATTATATAAAAATGATATTCTTGGTATGCACTACCACTAACTTCCTACCTGATGACCATTAGGGAAGCTCACCATCTTTGAGAAGGGATAGCTTGGTTAACATATGATCAGAGGTTTAGAAAGCTAAAGGCAATCAATACAATTATTAGATGAGATCAACGTCATCCAGATACTTGGTTGAGTTCCATGTTAGTTAGATCTAGTTCCAACACCTCGGGCAGAAATCTGGACATTCAATGCACAAATTATGTTGGGGGTTCAATAATGGGAAGTGGCTTTGGTCTGCTTGTCATTTTGCACATATATGTTCTCATTATGGCAAACCCCTCCCAACTTTTAAATTTTGAACGAAGAGGAGTCAAATCATACTTAATATGGGTGAAACAGAGCACAGAAAGGTTTTCTTCAGTGAGACCAGAAGGATCTTTCCATGGGAGGGTCTCTTTGCATTCCAACAAAAAATATTTATAGTCATTGAAGACAATCCTCATAAGTTTTACCATTCAACCATAAAAATAGAACAGCTTACTCAGAAGTGACTGAGTAAATTGCTGGAAAAATACTCAGTTTTTGTTACAAGGTTTTGCAGATGGTTTTGCATTAAAATCTGTTGCACCTCCCAGTGATAAGATAGTAAAGAATTTGAAGTCATTGGATGACATAGATGACATAGTAAAAAACATTATAATGGAGGATTTAAATGCTAGTAGAATAACAGGCCCAATCAGCATGCCTCACAAGAACAATTACAGGATATCACCATCGGGGCTTGTTTCTAAAGAAAAGGAAGGTGAATTTCAAATCATTCACTTTCTTTTCTCCTCACTGGGAAACTCAGTTAATGACTTCATTAATAAAAAAGACTCGAAAGTACAATATGCTACCATTGATGATGTAGCACAGATAATATATGCTTTTAAAGAGCCGTAGTTAGGCAAATTAGGCATTAAATCTGCTTTTAGATTCCTACCCGTTTGACAGCATGCCTGTCCTTTACTTGTCTCTTTTCATTAAGGGCTTGTTGTACTTTGACATGGCAATGACAGTGGGTTGCTCCATGGCATGTGTCATTTTTTTTAATTCTTCATCACAATAAGGCAATGGTTCTGGCAGATAAAGAACGACAAACAGGTGCCAATATATTATTTTTATTTTCTCATCATCTGATAGAGTGAGGTAGGAGCAAACGAAGGCATGAAATTTTTCATTAACTTGTGTGATTCACTGAACATGTTGCTAACACAGGATAACATTAAAGGCCCCTGTGACTGCTTGTTATTCTTGGCTTTCGATATCAATGTCCCCAATTCCTGCTTTAAGCTGCCTGATGAGAAATCACAGCAGTTAAAGGCAACTTTTAATAAGTTTTTAACAAAAAAGAAAATAAGTATTAGGCAGGTAATGTTCCTATTACAGCTATCTGATTTTGGTTGCTGAGCTATCTCACCTGGTTGAAATTTTAGCCAGTTATCTACAACTCTGCTAAGCGAAGGCAGGTAAAAAAAATTTGGTCCTCATACCGAAAAAGCTAAGAGAAGGTATAAAGTTGTGGAAGGATTTTTTTGACAATTCAATGGCACTTCATTATGGCAGTCAGAGTGGGTTTCGTCCAACACCCTCCAGCTTTACAAAGATGCTCAACTGGCATGTGGGGATTCCTAAAAGGAAGATGGATTGCAGTAGAGTGGCCATCCCAATGGTCAACCACATTTAGGAAAGACATCACATATTTAGAAACTCTACCCATTTGGACTGCCATTTACATATGAGATGAGCAGTTTAAAGACCAGAAACTAATTATCAACTGATACAATCAAGTGGTGGCATCGTCATTGCAAAGTAGGACTTCCTGGCACAACAACGTGCAGTCTGTCTTATGGCAATCGGTACGCCTTAACCTAAATATTAATATAACTTTTACTGCAAAACATGTTCCCTGCATGTAAAATAGCATAGTTGACAAGTTATCCCATCATCAGTTTTACAGATTCCAAAGTTTGGCCCCAGAGGCCCAGCAGTTACCCATTCCAATTCTGAATCAAATTCGCCTTACTAGAGAAGATAAATGGTGCCCCTTATTTTCAGTTCTTGGACAGGGAAGACTAGATGGGCTTAAATAGCATCAGTGTACAAATTTAAAGAGTTTTACCTACTTCTGCCAGCTACTGATAAAAAACAGTCAACAGGAGTCATTGCCCGCAATTTGTTACATAGGTGTTTATTAAAATACTCCCCTAGTTCACTGAGAATTCATAATGCAGTACTGGGTTGGTAGCAAAGCACTTGTCCCTACCTGATTTACAGCTTCATTGGATGATAAATAAAATAATAAAGGGCTGGAACCATTTGCAAATTGGTCTCAGAGATTCCAGACACTGAATAGGGGCCCAAATGTTGACAGTATTGTTAAAAGGTTTAATGTCAGTAGTCATTTATTTTCATTCATTAGCCGCTTAGACAACCTTATTTACCTGGCTTTATCCAGTGGCAATTAGGATAAGTGAATTACTACTATCTCTTTTCTGGTCATTGGTTATAATAGCAAAGGCAGCTGTACTGATTTGGTTAAAGAAATCAAAATTGGATCAGATGGGGATAGGACAATAAGAAGTTTTACAGAAATCCAGCATCTTACGTTTTTCTCCTTTACACTGGGCCAAAGCTATAAAATGCAGAGTGGGGCAAGTTTCAGGGAAGGAATTCATTTTCAGAGCAACAGAGGGACACCTGCTGACTCCTTTCAAAGCAAATAAAATACTAAGAAAAGCCTTGGCAAGTGAGGACATTTCATGGATTGGCTTCAGCTCCCACTTGTTCAGAATTGGTAGGGCATTAGACCTAGCTAGGGAAGAGAAATTGGTGGAGTTAATTAAACAGGCTGGTAGATGGAAGTCAGATGCTTTTTAACCTGCATTATGCAAATGTCTGTATTACTATCTACATTCAGGTACCTGCAAACTTGTCATCATAAGCCACTCATTCATCTGTTGAACCACCAGAACAACAGTCAGAAGTAATGGACTGAACTTTGGGTTAGTCAGGAAACACTGGATGGTAGCATGGCAAAGGTACATTGGCCTATCCTGAGTACAACTTTAACCAATCATCAAAGATGATTTATTAATAAAAAATTGCCAGATGCTGCAATAATTCATCTGGAGGGCAATGATCTGGGTTACATGCTGACACATATTATTCTTTTAGGATAATGGCTGATTTACAATTAATTCAGAGTTTCCCCAGATATACAAATATTTTGGTAAGCCATCATTCCAACACCATGCTGGAAAGGGGCCAGAAAGCCAGCTCTAAACAAAAAACAGGGCAAGAGAAATTTGAACAAAACAATCATCAGAGCAGCTGATCGCATTAGCTTGTTAGTAACTGAACACACAAATCTGTACAAGCCTGATTCTGATTTCTAGCATGGTGATGGTGTTCACCTCAATCAGATGGGTTGGGATTTGTTTATTTTGCAGCTGGTTCTATTCATGCAAGAACACATAGAAAGTATAGTTGTGTAAGTAACCTTACCATAACAGAGGATGATTGCATGACCACTACTGCAGTATCCTTAGCCATATTAGTTATATCTTACCAAGTATTTAATAGCCAGACAGCTTTCAAAGCTTCAGGGCACTTTCCAAACATCCAAACTTCAGAGTTTTACTGCCAACAGATATAGAGAGGCTGGGCCCTGAAAGGAGAAGGCTTGGGTCAACAAAAAAATAAATGTCTACACCCTGGTATAAAAAGCACACCAAAAAAGAAAACAAGAAGGCTAGAGGGAGGGAGCAGCTACTACATCAGAGATCATTAGAACATTTGCTGTTATGGTACTTTTACTTACACAACTGTCTTATTTTCATCATATTGATCACCTCTGCAGTAGCCTTAGCTATGAGGGTAGATTACCCTAGATAACTACATTTGGGAGGTGTAAGTAGAAAAGCCCAGGAGCCTCTGGAGCATGGTCCTATTAAAGTCTCATCTGGACCTAGAGAAAGGACCAAGCATATAATGTTTTCTAAAAGTATGTACAGAGGCCCAAGTAACAGCTTCTAGAATACTTCTAAAATCCAACCCATTCCAAAAAGCAAGAGAGTAAGCCAAGGCCTTGGTAGAGTGGGTCTTTGCTCTGCTTGGAATAGTTTTATTTTGGTGAATATAGAAAAAAGGTAATAGCCTTAGACCATCATTTAGAAATAATCTGTTTTGGCAGAGGTTGTCCCTTTTTTTTTTTTATTTAGTTCTAGCAAGATAGAATCTAAGTTGTATGTGGACATCCAAGGTATGGAGTATCCTTTCCCCCTCATTTTTAGGTTCAGGAAAGAAAACAGGGAAATGGATAGTTTAGCTTAAAGTAAACTCAGATACCACTTTAGGCATGAAAGAAGAATTAGTTCTCAAACAATCTCTGTTTCCATGGAAAACAATGTAGGGTTGACTCAACAAGAGAGCTTGTAACTCAGATACCCTTCTTGCAGTGGTCAGATCAATCTCTAAAACAGTCTTCCATGTTAAGAACTCAAGTCAGCCATGTTAGCTGGTTCACATGGAGTAAGTATTAGCTTCTTTGACACAAAATTTAAGATGCCAAAGAGAAGCTACTGGCTTTCTTGGAGGCCTCTGTGCAGAACACTTTTCAAAAAAATTTGACATAAGGATGCATTGAAAAGGAGAATACGTGAGTAGACATGCTAAAATGGCCAATAAATGAACCTTGACAGAGGAATAAGAAAGGGCACAGGACAGTAACTAATACAAATATTGTAAAACCAGAGAACAGCTATCCCTAAATGGGTGCTGGTTGTATTGCCAGCACCAATTAGAAAACCTTTTCCATTTGTTAAGATATACATTTCGTATAGCAGGCTTTGTCACCTCCTTTAGTACCTGCTGTATGTCCTCAGAAAACAGGGGCATAAAAGTAACTAAGATCTTATCATCCAGGCAGTCAACTGAAGTTGGTTGATACTGGG
The DNA here is from genome assembly GCF_019279795.1 of Protopterus annectens. Classification (NCBI taxonomy): domain Eukaryota; kingdom Metazoa; phylum Chordata; order Ceratodontiformes; family Protopteridae; genus Protopterus; species Protopterus annectens. The sequence continues at coordinate 283,605,148 of NC_056738.1, forward strand.
GTGTATCAAACACCCCTTTTCTTATGTAAGTAGATCCAATTTATACGTAAGCTTGTGGTAACATCCCTTGGCCATTTCCAGAAGAAGGGATAACCATAACTGCCTGGCCAAGAAGGAAGTCACCATAATGATATTGTGGAATTCTTTTTGAATCTTCAGAAATATCCTGGATATTAGTGGAAAGGGTGGGAAAGCATACAGGAACATTCCTGCCCAAGGAAAATAAAATGCATCTGTTTTCCAGGACTCCTTGCACTCAGTCCTGGAACAGAATCTGTTCAATTGATTGATCGGAGAGGAGGCAAATCGGTCTGCTTGAGGAACCCCCACAGATAGATCAAATCTTGAAGGCCCCCTGATCCACTTTCCCTTTGTGTGGGTCTACCCTGGTCCTATTCAACTTGTCCTCCACACAATTTTGTTCTGATAGAATGTAGGATGCCTGTAGAGTGAGATTGTGCTGTGAAGCTATATCCTAAGGTAACATGGCTTGTCTGTAAAGGGGATACAACCTGATTTTCCCTTGCTTGTTGATGTACCATATGACTGTGGTATTGTCTGTAACCTTTTGAAGAGGTCTTAGGGACCAAAGATGGTTCAGAGAGTTAAGTGCCTTGATCAGAGCAGGCATTATCTTGATATTTACATGCTTCTGCGTGTCCTTGGCTCCACACCCCCTTCATATTTACCTCCTGAAACTGCTCCCCAACAAACTCTGAGGCATCCATGGTAACTGACTGCTTTGGAGTAGGGAGGAAGAAGGGGTGACCTGGATTTAGGGATATCTGTTGTCTCCACTAAGTGGTTTATCTTTTAATAAACCCTAGCACTGGGATTTGAAAAGATAAAGGATGTTGATACTGGGACTTAGGAGATTCAAATACCACTGTATCTTTCTCATGTGGAATCTTGCCAGGGGTATCATGAGAATCACACATGCCATGAGACCCCCAATCATGAGGTATTCCCCAGAAGCGACCAAAGTCTAAGTGGAAAACCTTAGAAATAGATCAAGATAGGGACCTATTTTTTTTTTCTGGGGAAAAGAAGCTCTTTGAGCTAAGGAATCTAACTGACATTTCACGAACAGAATTGTGTGTGAAGGAGTCAAGAAAGACTGTTGAATGTTCTGTTGGAGTGCCAGCTTGTATACTAGACCTCTCTCCCAAGAGAAAGATTCCTGACACTTTGAAAAAGACTCTGCAAAGATAAGCAAGTAATCTAAATATGGAAAAATGTGAATACCCTGAAGCCTGAAATAACCTATAACTGGAGCTAAATACTTAACACTCTTGGTGCAGTTGATAATCCAAAGGGTAAGGCATGGAATTGATAATAAGATCCAGACTTACAAAACCATAAAAAATGCCTGAAGTCTAGATAAATAGGGATATGATGATAGGCATCTTTTAAATGTAGTGTTACCTTCAACAACCTGTTACCTAGAGGAGGTAACAGGTTGTTGAAGTAACATCATTTTGAATTTGGGCACTATCAAAAGCAGGTTTAGGAAAGAAAGAAAGATCCAAAACTGGTCTCCAAGCAGTTTCTTTCTTAGGCACTAGAAACATCCTTGAATAACAATCCCTTCCACACCTGGGAAGGAAGACCTGACTGTATCACTCCTTGAAACAGACTGTGATGAAGAACTAGTAGAAATAAAAGATTTTTATCTGGAGGATGAGGAATGACCCCTTGAAAGGAGGAATTTCCTCCCATGGCCATCTTTACCCTTGATTAATTATTTTCAGAGCACATTTGATTGAAACTATCTGTTGCTGAGAGTAACAATGGAGATTTAGACTTTCTGGAAGAAAAAAAGGGGCAGGGTGGGAGGGGGTCTCAAGGTCTCTTATAGATTCATAGGTGTGTATTAGGCTAATGGCCCTGGAGCCTTTATAAGCCTAGCCCATAGGATTACCCTGGCATCGTGCCACCTGACCTTAGTTCCTAGTGCCTCTGTCGAGTAAAGCCACTGGAGTAATCCCCAGGGTGAATTTTCTATTTCCCATCCACTCAACAAGATTTCTCTTGAAAAAGACCAGTGAGGTGCTCTGCTTGACATGCATGGGAAGTCTATTCCATAGCACGGGCAGTCTCTGGGTTATGAACCTCTCCAGCCAGCATGTTCTGTTGATTGTGGTAATGAGTTTGAGGTCTCTGGAGGTGTGGTGTAGAGGGATTGGGATTTCTTTAGATGTAGCATTTCTAATAGAGCTGGGTCAGACATGGCTTTGTAAGTCAAGCAGAGATATCCTCTAAGTAGGCGATATGAGACAGAGAATAGTTGGAGTTTTTTGAGTCTTTCCATACAGGACAAGTGCTTATGGCCTAGGATGCTCTTGTAAGGTACTTTTGCAGCCTCTCCAGTTGTTGCAGGTGTCTAGTAATGTACATGTCAAATGGGGTATTCTACTCGATGATTGACCTAATGAGGGAAGAGTAAAGGGAGACAATGACCTCTTTCTTCCTGGATTCAAAACCTTTAGTAATGAGATGTACCACATAGAAGGACTTTATGACCACAGTGGCAACGTGGTGGTCAAAAGAGAGGTTGCTGTCAACCTGGGTTCCCAGATCTCTGATAATGCCTTCTGTGTTCAATGGACTACCATCAATGTGGTAATTCAAGGTAACTGGGTTTTTCCCAAGGGGGATGATAACACATTTTTTGGCATTGAGCTTAAGGCCATGGTTCTGACACCAGTCGTTGGTGTCATTGAGGCCTTTCTGTAGGATGTCAACATCACTTGGGAGGTTAATAATAACTCCCAACTTGCAATCGTTTGTGAACTTTGTCAGCTAGAGTCCCTTCATGTTGGCCTGGACTTCAGAGAAGTAGATACCAAACAGGAGAGGACCCAGGACCGAACCCTGTGGGACTCCACTCGTGACTGGTTGGCAGCCTGACTTGGAGTCAGCTACTTTCACACTGTGGGTTCTATGTGTGAGACAGTTTGCACCCCACCTAGTGATATAGGGGTTGATGCCTAGCTTAGTGAGTTTTTCTATGATTTCTGAAAGGGGAATGGTTTCAAAGTCCTTGGCCAGATCAAAGTAGGCTGTATGAATCACCTTGCCTTCATCCACAGCTCTGGTGAATGACATTGGTTGCACCCTCTGCAAGGGAAGGTGCCTTGCCTGCTAATCAGAACTGATCCTTATTTACATTAAATTCACAGATTTACAAATACATATGTTTTAGTTTATGGAATGTCTTAGACGTTATAGGGGTGATTTTGATGTTTTTTAAAAAAAACTTTTCTAGTAGTACATCCCTATTTATATTTATATTTATATTAAATTTGCATACTTATGTGTACATGTAGTTAATA
>NC_056738.1:283615982-283625982 GCF_019279795.1 Protopterus annectens
AATGACTCCTTCATAGGGTGTCTGGGCTCAGTCTTTAACAAACTGAGGAACCTAACAATCTCAAAAAACAGACCACATGAAGGGATCAGACCACACTTGAAAAACACTTTTCTTCTCTTTGGTCATTAAAGTGCAATTTTCAAGTGTGGTCTAAACCCTTCATGCGGTCTATTTTTTTGATTTTTTGGACTGTTCTCTGGTTCTTAGTTTGTTTTTGTGTAAAACCTGACAATCTTGTAGGACCTCTGTGTGTAGCTACTTTTCCTCCATGCTTAAAAAAATTGGTTAAGGTGGCTTGGGTACATTGTGGAGACTTCTTCTGAGCACCTGCTATAGGGGATTTGCAAATCACAACCAAACATACAGAAGCACCAAGGTAGACAGACGGCAACGTGGGGGATTATCTCATCTGGAGATCCAACATGAGATGGAAACTGCTGTTCTAGATAGGGAATTTTGAATGTATGACAGAACTCTTCATCAAACGGTGCAGCTTCAATGCCTATTGAGTTCCAAATACACAAATTTCCATTAAAATGTATGAACAGAAGAGTATGGATAAAAGACCTGCATATTTTCTGCCTTAGAGTTTGTGCTGTATAACCAATTTAAACAAACGTGAGTCCTGTTACAACAAAATAGCAAGATCGCTTCAAACCTCCCATATAGATCTCGTCATTGTACTGCACTGAGCCAACTAAAATGGCTTGAACTTCCTAATCTTCTTACCTTTAATTTTCTCTCATACCATCTACCACCACTCAAACAACTGCCCTGTACTAAAATAACTCATCCACCCCTACTCCAGCTGTAGATCGCTAAGATCTTCCAACAGAATCCTACTAAAAATAACCAAATACAGCAATAGCTATGGGGATTCCCTATTCTCAAACCAAGTATCTAAATCCTGGAATTCTATACCCAAAACAATAATACTCAACAACACCAACATTTCCATATTTAAACTTCTAAAGGAACATCTTACCAGCATCTGGCTTTGCTCCTATAATAAGCCAGGCTGAAAAAATGTCTATTTACCTCTAACATTTCCACACTAGACCTGTGTCTCCTATTCTATCTCTATCCTACTTTGCCCAGTTTCTCCCCTCTTCCTTTTCTTTCTTTTTCATTTTGTACACAATGTAAAATTTCATTACACTTCATGTACCCACCCCTTCCACACTTTTCTTTTTGCACTTAACATCAAGTATTCTTATTAGTTTATATCTATCATCAGATCAAAATAACAATTGCACTGTACATGTGCAATAATCAGAACCATGCCTGTCGGCTTCTAACTTCTTAGGTCTATATATATTCTTCTATAGTCACCCTCCACTTTACTGGCAATCTCTTCTTTCCTTCCCAGGTTGCGCTTTACTCATGTTATCAATGATTCTGTTATAGATATTATGTTCCTTGCTACTAACTTTACACTTTGAACCATATATGTCTCAAGTATGAATTTATTAATCATCTCTAGTATGTATTGATAAATCACATTAAATATGCTTCTTTTGGTAAATAATGTAATTTTTTGTTCTTCTGTTACAATTCTCCATTTGTAAAAACGATTTCTTGTTAAATACCTCACGTATGCATTCGTTGCATGGAGCTTTTCTCCCTGGTCCTACACTGAAAATCGGCCATTGGCCCAGTCAGATTTTCTCAGTAAACAAATGTAAAATAAATAAATAAATCAATAAAAATAAAGCTTTATTAGACTTATATAGACCAACATGCTTGTTTGTTTGTATCTCAGTGATCTGTCCATTACTTTATAAAAAATCTACCCTTTATATTTGTTATTCATATTGTTTTTCCTTGAAGCAATGTAAATAACAGACATTATACACATTAGAAAGAAATTATAATTCCAGTGTTTTACCTCTTTCACAAATAAATTCTTGTCCATCCATCCACAACAACTTTTACCATTTTTGCACATGGGGTTGAGGTGTCACCTCAACATTAACAATCATCTAGAAGCATGGTTTATACCACCAGTTGGTTAGCCCTGCCATGTAGTCCTTCCATACCACACACTAACATGCATAGTAACACCTATAGGCAATTTCGAGTGTCCATTCCACTTACTGCATATCTTTGGACTGTGGGAGGAAACTGAAGCAACCAAAGGAAATTTACACAAACATAAGGAAGACATGCAGACTCCACACAGAAGGTACCTCAGCCAAGAATCGAACCAGAGAACCTCTAGCTCTGAGGTGACAACACTATCCACTGTGCCATCATGCCATGCTGCTGTTTTTTAGGGAAACTGAATAAATATACTAATAGAGGAAGAAGGTACTACATGAGGTAATGTGGATTAGTTGTAGGAAAATGACTTGGTTCCAATTAATATTTTTTCTTCTATAACATCAGCTACTTCTGTCCTTGACATGTGACAAATTACATAATCCAGCAAAATTTAAGGTCTTAAAAAATACATGTATATATATATATATATATATATATATATATATATATATATATATATATATATATAGCATCATCTTTCTTCCAGTCGTGGTTCATTATTTTAACCAAGTCAAGATTTAACTTTCTTTATTAGAGGAAGGGTATACCTACACAAACAGTACAAGGCTACTACATAAGCATTCCAAGAGGCAACATCAATGCAGATATTTTTTGAACAGTTTTTATCATAGTAAAATCACAATAATGTCAGTTCACAGCACAGCTATGGGGAAGATGCACCAACAGTCAGGTTAAAAGACAGAATATCACAACAATTCCATCCTCTTGTATTAACCACATATCTGCATCCACTTCAGCAGTGCATGGATCCAAGATTCTCCTACCATGCAAGGAAAGGATAACATTCTGATGGGATGCCCACAGGATATTACAAGATACATGTATGGACATAAAGGAAAATATCGTCATCATAATCATCATCAGGTCACCTCCCCAAGAAACATTTCACCTCTCTCGTTCCCTGCCTTCCTCCCATTTCTTGCAAATCATCAAATCTTTTGACAAATGTCATGTCTTTAACAAATTTCTGGCCACCAAAGTTTCTGAACCAAGACATGTAAGATTATAAAGTCACTTTCAGTATTTTCTTATGCTGCTGAACATCTGACTTGATAAAACTTGGATTATCTTTATTAGTCCATATGGTTTCATGAATATGGAATGTCATGTGTCCTTACAAAAAAATATATGCTGTTCCAAAGAAAGAGATAAAAGCATTGCCTTGGTCTTAGACTTTTATTATCAAGAATTTACTAATTAGTGATGTTAGTAGGGCTGAGAGGAGTTTATTATAATGGCCAAGTAGGGACCTAGTTGTGTAGAATGTTATTTAGTCCTGGAAAAGCAGATAGATGCTGGATGATTTTACAGGTAGTAAGAAGCTGTGGCATGTGCTAGTGAATGAGATAGTTCTTATCAGTTTACGTTTTTCATTGCTATACAGTGGTGCATATTGAAAGAGGCATTTTCTGCAAATTTACCCAGTTTATTATTGCATTGTTTAAGTTTTGCTTTTTGTGTTGTCGAGGTTAGTAAGGAAGGGAGCACCATAAATTAGTGAGGAGAGAAGGTAGGTAGTAGAAAAGGTAGTTTTAGTTGTGATGTTGAAAAAGTTTATGACTCTGTAAAGCATCCCTAGTTTTGGTGAGATTTTTATTTGATTTTGTATATGCAGGTTAAATTTAAGAGTATCATCCCTAATAATCTGCTATGAGATGTGACTTTAATGGTTGTATTATTAAAAGAGAGGATTTTAAATTTTGTTTTTCCACGAAAGAGGGATTTGGGAAAAAAGTTGTAGTTTGTTTTTTGGGGGGGTTTGAGTTTTGAGTTACAAAGCCATGTTCCAGTGGCTTTAAAAGCTTCCTGAGTAATTTTTTGCAGATTCGCCAGGGTGTCTGATGTGCATATGAGTGTGGTGTCGTCTGCGTATTGCATTAGGGAGGCCTGTTGTGCAGATGTGTGGAGGGTGCTGGTGAGAATGTTAAAGAAGCGAGGACTATGGATAGAGACTTCTAGTACACCACTGGTGACTGGGAGGTAGGGAGAGAGGGGGGGGTGTCATTTTACTGACAGATACTTAAAGGACAAGTAGCCATAGAAGGGTGGCGTGAAATAAACCTACTGAGAATGTTGGAAGTAGAAGTTTGCTGTGAAAAAACTGTGTAAAAATCTTTAGGTAAGTCTAGAAATAAAGAGAAGACTAGTTTGCCATCATTTCTAGCTTAACTGACAGTATGTACAAAGGTTAAACAAACCAAGAAGAAACTTTGCAGTTTGGAGGGTGTGATGTTCACTTCCTAAATTATGTTATGCACTTAGTTCACTTAATAAAAATTGAATTGTAAAATATAACTATAAAGTATTTGTTCTAAAATAATAAAATAGTAGGTAGTCTACAGTTGAGTTAAAATGGAATATCCTTTATTGAAACACACAAACAAGCGATCCTAACTGAGTATGATGAAAAGCATCAAAAACGTTATTTATATATAATCAGGAGCAAGCGAGTAGATACAGAGGGTGGCACTGTTAAGAGCAATAAAACCATTAAAATCATTCCTTTAACCAAATCACACTTCCCTCTTAACACCATAGTGTAATCAGAGACTGTGCTAACTAAAACTGAATGTACCATAGTGTAATCAGAGACTGTGCTAACTAAAACTGAATGTACCACAGTGTAATCAGAGACTGTGCTAAAACTGAATGTACCATTATGCAGAGACTGTGCTAACTAAAACTGAATGTACCATAGTGTAATCAGAGACTGTGCTAACTAAAACTGAATGTACCATAGTGCAGAGACTGTGCTAACCAAAACTGAATGTACCATAGTGTAATCAGAGACTGTGCTAACTAAAACTGAATGTACCATAGTGTAATCAGAGACTGTGCTAACTAAAACTGAATGTACCATAGTGCAGAGACTGTGCTAACTAAAACTGAATGTACCATAGTGTAATCAGAGACTGTGCTAACTAAAATTGAATGTACCATAGTGTAATCAGAGACTATGCTAAATAAAACTGAATGTACCATAGTGTAATCAGAGACTGTGCTTACTAAAACTGAATGTACCATAGTATAATCAGAGAGTGTGCTAACTAAAACTGAATGTACCATAGTGCAGATTCTGTGCTAACCAAAACTGAATGTACCATAGTGTAATCAGAGACTGTGCTAACTAAAACTGAATGTACCATAGTGTAATCAGAGACTGTGCTAACTAAAACTGAATGTACCGTAGTGTAATCAGAGACTGTGCTAACTATAACTGAATGTACCATAGTGTAATCAGAGACCGTGCTAACTAAAATGGAATGTACCATAGTGCAGAGACTGTGCTAACTAAAACTGAATGTACCATAGTGTAATCAGAGACTGTGCTAACTAAAACTGAATGTACCATAGTGTAATCAGAGACTGTGCTAACTAAAACTGAATGTACCACAGTGTAATCAGACTGTGCTAACTAAAACTGAATGTACCATAGTGTAATCAGAGACTGTGCTAACTAAAACTGAATGTACCATAGTGTAGAGACTGTGCTAACTAAAACTGAATGTACCATAGTGTAGAGACTGTGCTAACTATAACTGAATGTACCATAGTGCAATCAGAGACTGTGCTAACTAAAACTGAATGTACCATAGTGTAATCAGAGACTGTGCTAACTAAAACTGAATGTACCACAGTGTAATCAGACTGTGCTAACTAAAACTGAATGTACCATAGTGTAATCAGAGACTGTGCTAACTAAAACTGAATGTACCATAGTGTAGAGACTGTGCTAACTAAAACTGAATGTACCATACTGTAATCAGAGACTGTGATAACTAAAACTGAATGTACCATAGTGTAGAGACTGTGCTAACTAAAACTGAATGTACCATACTGTAATCAGAGACTGTGCTAACTAAAACTGAATGTACCATAGTGTAGAGACTGTGCTAACTATAACTGAATGTACCATAGTGCAATCAGAGACTGTGCTAACTAAAACTGAATGTACCATAGTGTAGAGACTGTGCTAACTAAAACTGAATGTACCATAGTGCAATCAGAGACTCTGCTACCTAAAACTGAATGTACCATAGTGTAATCAGAGACTGTGCTAACTAAAACTGAATGTACCATAGTGTAATCAGCGACTGTACTAAAACTGAATGTTCCATAGTGTAATCAGAGGCTGTGCTAACTAAAACTGAATGTACTATAGTGTAATCAGAGAGTGTGCTAACTAAAACTGAATGTACCATAGTGCAATCAAAGACTGTGCTAACTAAAACTGAATGTATCATAGTGTAATCAGCGACTGTGCTAAAACTGAATGTTTCATAGTGTAACGAGAGACTGTGCTAACTAAAACTGAATGTACTATAGTGTAATCAGAGACTGTGCTAACTAAAACTGAATGTACCATAGTGTAATCAGAGACTGTGCTAACTAAAACTGAATGTACCATAGTGTAATCAGAGACTGTGCTAACTAAAACTGAATGTACCATAGTGTAATCAGCGACTGTGCTAACTAAAACTGAATGTACCATGGTGTAATCAGACTGTGCTAACTAAAACTGAATGTACCATAGTGTAATCAGCGACTGTGCTAACTAAAACTGAATGTACCACAGTGTAATCAGAGAGTGTGCTAACTAAAACTGAATGTACCACAGTGTAATCAGACTGTGCTAACTAAAACTGAATGTACCATAGTGTAATCAGCGACTGTGCTAACTAAAACTGAATGTACCACAGTGTAATCAGAGAGTGTGCTAACTAAACTGAATGTACCATAGTGTAATCAGAGATTGTGCTAACTAAAACGGTATGCACCATAGTGTAATCAGAGACTGTGCTAACTAAAACTGAATGTACTATAGTGTAATCAGAGACTGTGCTAACTAAAACTGTATGTGCCATAGTGTAATCAGAGATTGTGCTAACTAAAACTGAATGTGCCATAGTGTAATCAGAGACTGTGCTAACTAAAACTGAATGTACCATAGTGTAATCAGAGACTGTGCTAACTAAAACTGAATGTACCATAGTGTAATCAGAGACTGTGCTAACTAAAACTGAATGTACAATAGTGTAATCAGAGACTGTGCTAACTAAAACTGAATGTTCCATAGTGTAGAGACTGTGCTAACTAAAACTGAATGTACCATAGTGTAATCAGAGACTGTGCTACCTAAAACTGTATGTACCATAGTGTAATCAGACTGTGCTAACTAAAACTGAATGTACCACAGTGCAATCAGACTGTGCTAACTAAAACTGAATGTACCATAGTGTAATCAGAGACTGTGCTAACTAAAACTGTATGTGCCATAGTGTAATCAGAGACTGTGCTAACTAAATCTGAATGTACCACAGTGCAATCAGACTGTGCTAACTAAAACTGAATGTAGAAAGCTAGAGACAAATTACAATTGCACTTGTATAGGCTAACCAAAGACTCATAACTTATTAATTACGAAACATAACTAATTAAAAAATGTCTGACTGACCAACAAAAAAGGTATACCAATAGACATCTACCAGAGTAAATGTTACTAAAAATACTTTTAACAAAGATCGCTTTTGTATAAAATAAATACTTTGTCAGGTTTGTGTGTCAAAAGCAAATCATAATATGAATGAACATGTGTATAGATATACAAGTGAAAACCTAAGTAGGATGAAAAAACATAAAAATAATCGCTAAGCTAGAAATACAGTGATAAATGTTAAAAATAAAGCACTAAGACCTTGGGATCTGTTAAAGTGTGGCATCTAACTAAGAAAATCAGCGTGTAGTTTGTGTAAGTGTAAAGGTTAGAGGAGTAGTGTTAGTACTACGGGAAGGATGGAAGCTGTGTTGTTTGGGGGACATGGGGGACACGGGTTCTTTCTGCAAGAGATAGTTTGGTAATTGTTTTGGAGTACATTTTATCAGATACTTTGGAGGTGGGGGAGATGATTTCTATAGATCTAAATGTTAGTGATGCTTGTTGAATTTTCTCCTTTGTGTACATGGATAATGTGTGATCTTTTACCAAAGATAAGGAATGTAAGATTCCTGGAATGACCTGTTTATAAGGACTGAGACAGGATAGGCATTGCTATGGGCTACTATTTTAAGGCACTCACTTGGAAGGTCATCAGATGAGGTACAGCATGGTTTGAGTTTTTTAATAGTAGAGGTATATAGGCTGTGGGCACATACAGCTGTTGGGCAGGGCTGAGATTAGATGTAGGGGAATCCTTGGTTAGGCACACTATGATATCCAGAAGTAAGAGTTGAATTCTATTGCACTTTTGCGTAGAGAGTCATGGGGAGAGGGGGTTAGGGTTGAATTTTTAGATTAAATTTAAAATTTCTTTAATGGCTGACCAGAATATTTCAATGTTATGTTTACTATTGTTCTGAAAGTTGATATAAAAGACTATCTTTGCTTTCATTTAATTGCTTTTCAGTACGGTTACAGGGCATTCTGAAATTTGAGATATTGAGGTGTTTTATATCTTTGCCTTTCTTTCCACCATATTTCGTTTTCCAGCATTAGCATTCTACTCTTTGTGGATAGCCACATTGCATTATTTGTTTTTAGTCTCTTCCTAATATGCATTATGACAAGACAGTAGGAGACTTCAAGTTCTTGTTGGCCACTGCCTAATATCCTGTAAACATGTCTCATGTTTCATAGAGGAGCCAATGATTTTTTGTTTGCAAACAGACAGAAAATCAAATAACTACAGTCTATCTGTGAACCTCAAACAAATGCTCATAGTATTAGGTAGTCATGGTTCTAATGTCACCCATCAAATATTCTGCAACTTCACATCTAAATGCCTATTAAATAAGCTGCAACTTCAAAATGATCATAAAGAGCTTATGACAATAATTAGGAATTGATATGTTTTGTATTACAGCAATTAAAATATCACAAATGTCATCACTAAACTGCCATATACGATGGGAAAAAATATATACATATATAGAGAGAGATGAAAATAAATCTGATATTTTTCTGAAATTAACATTCCTTTCTGGGTGGACTATAGCTGGAGGAAGTTAAATGTAAAAGTGAAAATATGTGTTTTCTATGATCTGTAAACCTGTGAAGTACCATATTTTTTTTATTCTTATCTACTCTAAGGAAGTATGGTCAGTGAACATGTAAGGTGAAAACATTCAGCCTGGACAAAACTGTAAGTATGTATTTGCAAAAAAGAAAATTATGGAATCACTAGTCCTTAATTTCAAAATGGTAACTATTTCCTTTAATGTTAAATACATTCCATTAGCCCTTGTTTTTACCTAAATTGCTTTGTTGTGGCTTACACTATGTTTTAGATGAGTTATGACCTCTAAGCCTAAGCAGCTGATCTACACCAAATCCATGTAATCTGCCAAATTAGCAAAATATGTGTGAAGAAATATGTAGGAAAACACAACAAAACAAACTGCAATTGTATGTAGCTTATGAGAATAGAAAACCAGTTCAGAGTAAACTCAGCTGCACCTTTTTTTTATTTAAACAATCCGATATGCTCTAGTTCTATTAATACAGCGATTTATGACACATGACATTCACACCCTGAACAAATACAAATAATGTCCTCTAAATTTAAATTCAGGGCACATTTTTACATTTATACAAATCTTATTTCAAAATCAAAATGTCACTTTGAAAGAACTGTACAGCATTGAACTGCATAAGTATTACCTGTGCACATGAACAAAGACACCCTCATATTCAAATTTTTATACATTGTAACCACATTACGTTGCTTCAGTCATTGATATCTGTAATGCAGAAGCACGTCCGTTTCCCAGAACATGTGTGTAACAAAGTAAAAGAAACCATCTTAAACCTCTCCTTTGATCCACAATTATGGCCTACATAATGTCATCACAATTCTTAATCCAGAATTATTAATCAGGTTAATTATCCTATCTTGTAAGTCACAGCTTTATTGTTTTCAGGAAAGAATCCTTGACTATC
>NC_056738.1:283628482-283713482 GCF_019279795.1 Protopterus annectens
TACAAAAAATTAGTTAGTCAAGCACTATACATTAGTCAGACTCTGATTATCAATTATTACTGTATAAAAGTAAGTTACTTGCAGAACTAGAATTAGGCTGTTCTCTCCATGAACAGAGGTTTAGATCTGTGAGCTAGAGCTTACCAGGAAGACTTTGGCACTATGTGCTGTGACAGCCCATTTGGTGCTAAGATGTAGATTGTATTTGGAATAATCATTTGGAATGCAGAGCTTTGGGTATAACCATGTCGAGGCCTACACCCTGAGACCTATAAAGGCAACCTATTCCTGAAGGGACTGAAAGACTATTCAATTGTTGATGAAAAGAAATCACAAGTTCTGTTCCATTTTCTTTCAAGCCAAGTCTGCTATTGTTTTGATTTCCCTGTGACTCTGTAAAACAACAAAAAAAGTGTTTTATATTACTCCAGTGTCTCCTTGGACCTGTGTGCACGCGCGCACGTGTGTGTGTGTGTGTGTGTGTGTGTGTGTGTGTGTGTGTGTGTGTGTGTGTGCACATGTGTATGCATGTATATGGGCAAATTCAAAGTGCTACTGAAGGGTTAAATGTACATGTTCACAATAGGTAATACTCAGATTCATCTGCTGCTAGTGACAGTGTTGAAATTACATATGTATATTACATAGCAGAATAGGGAGTTCAGCATCGGCATAACTGTAGATTTGACAACATCTGCTAGAAAAGCTTTGTCTATCATGAAAACTGCTTGACTGAAACCTTAGAGACACCTTATAATCATATAGAATTGCTTAATGTCAGGATTCTATGGGAATTTCAGCGCCACAAATGTGAGTAAGGATTCAGCAAGTTGGAATTTCTCAGAAAACTATTTATACAGACAGGAGAAACATGTGGTAGCTGCTTGCCTTTGCTTCAGTGAAATCACCAAGAGTTACCCACCATAATTAGCTAATTTGGCTGATGGCAATAAAATCTAATAGCCAATTAAAATTTTATTAACATTTAGCTAAGTTACAAATGATAATGAAACAGCATGGAGTAGCTCATATAAATCACTTTCTTTTGACTTTATTGCAGTCCTAGGATCAGAATGTTCAAATATATACAGAAGCTAGGTGGCATTGTTTATGGAAAGCTATGTCCGGGTAATAATGTTTTCCTGATCTCTGTTATATGTGGTGAAGGAAAAGTGTATTTAATGCCAAACAGCATGCATTCACATCTGCTATCACGTGCACTACTATGAAAGAACATTCTTAGCTGCTAGATTTACAGCTTACATTGTGATACTAGCTACATTCTCAAAATGCCACTTTGTATCCTCTGAGACAGTTGCGGATTTTCTAAATTAATATATCACAGGAAGACAGAAAATGGAAACAGCTGTGGAAATATATTTCAAGGCTTTTTGTTCTTTAAATTTTAGATCTGCTCTAATAAGAGGCCATCAAATACCTAGCTGCAACTTCAAACAAACTGGAAAACAAAATGGCTGAATACATCTATGGAGCAGTCCCATGTCCCCATGCATCACATCTATATTAAATCTAAGTTTGGAATTTTTTAGGAGAGAATTTCACTATAGTGAACAATGATTCAGACTGGCTGTTCCATGAGCTGAAAAACATGGTTTAACTCTTCTGTTTAACCCTGAAGTATGAAGTAGTACTGGCAAGAAAGTAATCTGTTCATTGCACTGCTTTACAGCCACTGCCACAATTATCAGCAAGCATTTTAGGAGCCAGTATTTTTCTTTTTTTAACCACATTTAACCTCTTTTCTTTTGTAGGAGGGGGTCACCTACATCATCCTAATGGCACTGCTACCCAGTGTTCCACATTCACGCTGTGTCAACCAACTACTCCAAATCCGTTTGACTATCTCAATTTTTCTGCTGGAGTGTTCTGGTGGTCTCAGCCATCCACATTCCATTTTTTTTTTTTGTTATGCCCTTCCCACTATTCTTCCCCCCTGTGATGGTGCCTACTCCTGGCCATTAATCAAGGAGCCTCTATCCTCACTATTGACACCAGTGAGGAATGGCCACTAGGAACAGAAATGAATACACAGTATTTTCAGATGCAGCTCTCTGCAGCAAGCACAGTTTCCCTTAACAGCAGATAAGAAACACACTCCAGACCTGGGGCTGGACTCTCTGTCACTCTCCAAGCCCCAAACAAGACTCCACACTGAACATTTTAGAGCTCCGTGTCCCTGTTCCAAGTAGCTGACACACACTTGGATATTTGATTTTCACACACACACACACACACACACACACACACACACACACACACACACACACACACACACACACACACACACACCTGGGAAAGGCTGGCACAGACTTAACAGCTGTGCCCCGTATACCCAGACTATAAGATAATTACTTTCCCACCAGTCAGATATTCTAAGGCTCTTACAAGGGTACCCAATTATACTGAGTAAGATTAATACTAATACAAATGGTACAGTTTGACCAGTGCAGCAAGACTTTCGGGAGTGGCCACAGTGTCACTAAAATAAGCATAAGTACTCTTAAGATCTTAAAAGTATTGTCTAAAAGATGAGCCACAAAGGTATAGAAATACTTAATAATAAATAATAACATAGGACACATGAAAATACTGAATATCTAGTTACAATAAACACCAGAGATTCAATCACAGGATGTAGAAAAATTAACACAGCTGGATAGAGTTACACAGATGCACATAAACAATACATATCTAATCTCACTATATTTTCCTGACTGACTAAAGAATTACTGTTCCCTTGTTAAGTCACTTACTACAGCAAGGCAAGATAATGAGTGTTGAGTTACTTATTACAAGATGTGATGGGAGGTTGTGTGAGATTTCTGTGAGAAATCTTTCCTGACGGGTTTCAAAGAACAAAGTGCTGCTGCAAGAGTTCTGTCATATCTCTCACTAATGTATAAAATATAATTTCAGTGCTGCTTATAGGATGACATCACATCTGGTCATCTGATTCTGGTACATTACACACCCAGAGCTTTGTTAAGATCTGGTGCAGCATCTGAAAGCTATAAAACATTTTCAAAAACTTCCACCCTTCCAGGGTAGCAATTATTTCACCCCTAAGGGCAATGCAGTAAGATTCCTAGTCCTGGTTTTCCCAGACATTTTGCCTCTGACTGCAATCAGACCTGGAAGATAAAATATTTATGGGATAAACCAACCCACTTAATTTTCAACCTATTTTCCAAACTTAGCTGGACTGAGATTAACCTCTTATCTTCCAGAATTCTCTGTTAAAACATATACATTTATTCAGTTATAATAATACAGTCTGACATACATATACATATATCTTTTTTCTGTCCATCAGGACCCACTGTTGATGCAATTTTAACACAAGCAACTTTACAAATACACTTTTAACACAGGCATCTGTACAAATCAGTGTGATAGTCAAATGACATAAAATGCTTTACAAAATGCCAGCTAGCTATACTGGTATATGTTACACATGCACCTCCTTACTCTCCCTGGCACAGATGGCATTACCTCATATCATCACACCTCCCATATCATTTCCATAATTCACTGAAGGGTGGGGTGCAGTAGAATATGAGGTTTATCACCCTACCTCCTCAGCAGCTCAGCCATGCCCACCAACTTACCTCTCCTGAGCTATACCTCCTCGCACATCACCAGACTCTACCAGAAATCATAGCTGGGAATGTCCAAAAAATTGCCCATCCTCTACTGAAATGGGCATTCCCATCCCTCCACTCCTCTAGTCGCTAATCAAACCCAAGTCAACTGGGCAGTAGTCTATATCCCACTACACCAGTGGGGCAGTGTTTAACCTCTGTTTTGATGAATTTGGTCTTAAAAGGACACTAGCAAAGATGGATATTGTACCCTACAAGTGAGTCCCTATTAGAAAAATATGGCACTAAACAGAAGAATTGTAAGGTCCACAAGGACATTCTGATATGATGGCAACAGTAAACAACTGCTTCTCCTTTAAAACTCTCAAAATCTCTGCATAAAATGCAGAAAAAATATTTTTCTAATTTTCTTTAGATTGTTTATTGATCTGAGGTACAGCATAAACTGTTACAATAATAATCATGATTGCTGCATTTTTAACAGCAGTATGGTACACAATATCAGGGCACCCACAAAAGTCTGCTTTGCTGTATTGTATAAGGAGAATATTTTTATATTCTACTGAATTGTATTGCACACTATTTGAGAGATAAAACCACAAATACCAGAGTTAGTTAGTTGCAGTGAAAGATAGACCAGTATGGCTTATCAAACATATTCAGTTTTATGACAGGTATTTTTACTTGGCTTTAACAAGGGAAATACTAACAACATTTTTAATTTGTATTAAGGACACAGTTAAAGATAATTTCCACTGTAAAAATTAAAATTTAGAGACATACTTTCTTTACTTCACACTAAAGTGTGCTCATCATGTATGCTAGAAACATCCCAATGCCATGGACTCACTGTGCACTGTGAATGTGAAGTCACAAACAAAGGCGTACACATGTAGTTCATCCTTTCAAAACCATCTCTCTGGATTTTATTTAATGGGTGTGAAGGATGAGGCATGTGTTTTGGATCCCATAATGGCAGTATTGTAGAAAGGTAAGACATTCTTCT
Organism: Protopterus annectens; assembly: GCF_019279795.1. NCBI lineage: Eukaryota > Metazoa > Chordata > Ceratodontiformes > Protopteridae > Protopterus > Protopterus annectens. The sequence goes on from NC_056738.1 coordinate 283,633,112, forward strand.
CAAAATAATGATACCATATAATATCAATATACCATAGCAGGATTACTTGACAGTCATTCTTTCAGTATTGGTATACAACTTTATTCTAGCCACTTGCAACACAACTTTGTGGCTAAACAATGCACCCACTATGAGTAAAATATGAATTGCCTATTACTTGCCATGACGTAGTCCTTAATTGTCACTTGACAGATGGGCACATGTGTCTAGTTCATTGATACGAAAGGCTGTATCATGTATATATGCTTATAGGTTCATACTAGGCTATCTGCCCTAGGGCATTTATAAGCCTAGCCAGAGTGTGTTTGGCTTTCGCCACCCATTTTAAATGAATTTTGCTATGCCCTTTTTCGAGGTTAGTATACCGTGCCTCTGTCTAACAGTGACACAGAAGTGATACCCGGGGTAAACCTACAATCTCCCATCCACTCATCAAGATTCCTCTTGAACAGAGTCAATGAGGGACTCTGCCTAACCTGGACTGGGATTTTATTCCAGAGTGAAGGGAGCCTCTGGGTTATGAATCTGTCCCTCCAGCATGTCCTATTTATTTCAGTGCTGAGGTTCAAGTCTCTCGAGCACGTAGCTCAATGGGATTTTGATTTTCTGAGGTGCAGCATGTCCATTAATTCCGGGTTGGACATGGCTTTATACGTCAGGCACAGATAGCCTCTGAGCAGGCGGTATGCCACTGAGTAGAGCTGGAGTTTCTTTAACCAGGCAGCATATGGCATCTGTTTGAGCCCTTTGATCTTCTTGGGGAGGTACTTTTGGGGTCTTTCCAGTTGCTGCAGGTGTCTGGTAAGGTACATCCCAAAAGGGGCATTGTACTCAATTATGGGCCTGATGAGGGATGAGTAAAGAGGCACGATGACCTCCCCTGATCTAGATGTGAATCCCTTCATGATTAGGTGGGCTATATAAAATGTTTTTCTAACCACTTTGGCCACGTGGTTTTCAAATGAGAGATTGCTATCAACTTGGGTCCCCAGGTCCCTAATTACTTCTTCCTTACTTAATGGATTACTACCTACATGGTAATTTGTGGGCACTTTGTTTTTGCCAAAGGGGATGACTATACACTTTTTGGCATTTAGCTTGAGGCCATGGCTCTGGCACCAGTTGTCTGTTTCTATGAGGCCCTACATATATATATATATATATATATATATATATATATATATATATATATATGATTAATTAAATAAAAGAATGGCCCTTCTCCAGTTCTACCAGATGTCTACTTGACATGAGAGATTGATAAAATGTCTCTCATAACCATGTATTTAAAATAGACACAACTGTGTATTTCTTTATTTGTATTTTGATAACCAGGTTGTCAACCAAGTCTATAACATTTTATTGAAGGTACAGAGGAAATGCTCCTTTAAAACACTTAACCGAATGGTTACATGCAATGGTATCTTAGCCCTGCCTATTTATATGTGCAGGGTAAGAATGCAGAGACATGGGAGCTAACCTGCTGCAAATGTTCTGATCCTGTTGAAGAAACACAATTAGATGTTAGATCATATCTGATGACTGGAACTCAATATTTGAAAAATAAGCTTCCGTTACTTGGGAGTTCTGTTTTTGAGATATTAGACTAAAAAACGTCTCCATGGCCAATTGCAACCCCATACATGACAGCATAAATAGCTTTGTAGCCCCTCCCCCCACTGATGCTGAGTTATAAACCAATGCTTTATACAAGCACCTATACAATTGTATTGACTCTGCCATACCTGATACGACCAAAGCAAGTTCTTCAAGGAAAAACAAATCTGCCTGGTGGACAACTGTCTTTAATAGGCTATACAATAGGAGAAAGAAATTGCTGAGTAGAAAGGAACAATCTCAAAACTGGAAGCACTCCCTCCTCAAATTCAACACAGAAATAAGACTGTTAGTGAAGTCCTCCAAAGCTAGCTACGAATACAGATTAGCTTCCCTAACTAAGAATAACCACAAGACATTCTTTACTTCTGTAACCTCAAAGGTAAGGCCCAGACTAGTGCTGAACTCATTGTTAATGGTACTAAATATGCAGAACCTGTGGATATAGAAAACCTGCTGGATGACAGGTTCAGTGAAGACTTGAATCCCCTGTCCCCACCACATATACCCCAAAGCATCCCTAGCACCTGTCCCCTGCCTAGTATCTCTGAGGATCAGTTCTTAAATGCCCTGTCCAAGACCAAAAACACAGCCTCTATGGCTGTGTTCTACATTGGTTAAAACAGGAATTTGCATCACAACTGAGCATGCTTTTCAATCACAGCCTAAGCACTGGCTTCATCTCAGTGGATTGGAAAACAGCTACTGGCATTCCTTTGCACAAAGGGGGTGCATCCACAGACCCCAGAAACTATAGACACATTAGCCTGACAAGCCTTATCTGCAAGGCCATGGGACAAATCACCATGAAACTTATTAACAAAGATATAGCAAATCTGCAAATGCTTGACCCCACCCAGTTTGGCTTTGTCAAGGGGAAATCATGGTGGACTTTTTTGAAACAATCACCAAAGCCCCAGACAAGGGAAATCTGTGCATACAGCCTACTTAGACTTAGCCAAGATCTTTGATACAATTCCCCACTCAGGCATCATTGATAAACTCACCCAGCTGGATATCAACCCATATACTGTCAGGTGGGTTACAAACTGACTCACATTTAGAACTCATATGGTCAAAATAGGGGAACTAACCTCCTCCAGCAGACCTGTAGCCAGTGGTGTTCAACAGGGATCAGTTCTGGGACCCCTACTGTTTGGAAGTTTGCAATCTATTTCTCTGAAATACAGGCTAAAACTAAAGGATTGTAGCTGACAAAGTTTGCTGATGACTGCAAACTGGGAGCAATCATTGAACTGCCTAGGGATGTCAACATCCTGCAAGAAAGTCTTTAGCAGACAAATGGCCGGTGCCAAAGTCATGGTCTTCATTCATTCCCTTCTGCAAAGGTGATGTTCCTGCAAACTACCACACTAATAGCAATACCCTAAGCACACAGTCAGTGTTGAAAAATCTGGGCACACAGGATGACAACAACCTTAACTTTGATCACCATGTCTCCATAGTGGTAAGAAGGGCATTTTTTATTGCTCATCTTATAAGTAAGGGTGTTGCCTCCAGAAAAAAAAGGTTATATCCCCCTGTACTCTTCCCTCATCAGACCAATAATAGAGTACAACACTCCCTTTGGTATGTTCCTTTCCAAACACCTGCAGCAACTGGAGAGACCACAAAGGGTCCTTACAAAGAAAATTCAGGGTCTTCAAGATCTGTCTTATGCAGACAGAGTAAAATTATTGCCACTTTACTCTGTGTCATACAGACTGCTCAGAGATGATCTGTGCCTTGCATATAGAACAATCTCTGGCCCAGCTTTAATGGAAATGCTGCACATTCACAAGTCAAATGGCACATGAGCCACTTGCTCAAAGGATCTTAACCTGGTATGTGACATCAACAAAACTTACTGGAGAGACATATTTGTCTTACCGAGGTTGCCCCACCTTTGGAACAAGTTTCCTATTCATGTTAAACAAAGCCCCTCATTGGTAATATTTAAGCGCACCTTGGACAATTGGATGGGTAACTGGAAAGTCACCCCGGGGATTCTACCTGTGTCCCTCTTGGAAAGGGGCAATAGGTGCTGAATTTAGTGTCTGCTTGAACCAGACATCCTTGGGAACAAGGGTTGAACTTGCCTAGGCTTGTAAAGGCCCTGGGGCCATTAGCCTAGTAACCTTCTATGATCCTATAATCATATTATTAGTTAGCCTGGACCATAAATTAGTTAAAAATGAAGATCATATTACTTTCTGTACCTATATCCTCTACAGCAAATGAATGGAAGACCAGAGTAGATTATTACACAACCAAATCAGTTGATCTCCATAAGTTGCTAGGTAGGCATGTTAAATGCTACCCACTTGAAAGGATGAGGGAGAGATGTTATTGAGAACCACTGGAAATGAGTTATGGAATTTCACAAATTACCCGTAAATAAGCAATAGATGTTATGCAATGTACTCAACCTTATGTGACAGTATCAGTTATCTGAGACATGTATTACTGATACTGCTAATATGCAAGTAATTTTTATACCTGTATTTTTATATCTACAGCTGCATAATATTCAATAAAACCTATTTCTAACACAGCACAAAAAGTACATAAAATATAACATGGTAAACATATATTTGCATACAGAGTGTATTAATCATGTAATCATGATCTTTGAATGGACAAAATATCAAAAAAAAAACCAATGTGAATTGCTATGAGCTATAAATAGTTAGTCAACTACATTAAGCCATGCCAATAGGTAATTTAGCTAGGGTGGAGTGGCAGGCATCAAGATAAGCTTAGTGGGAGACATTGAAAGAGGTGTGAGTAAGGATATGAAGTAAAAGATATTAAATCTACCACAAATACACTGAGCACACCTTGTACTTTATCTGTTTTCTCCCCTTACAGTGCTATATAATTTCCTTATCTTTACTGTATATTGAGTGGTAACACCGACGTTCTTTTGTATTTGACTTAATGTCTATGTAATTTTAGCTATTGCTATGGATCTTTTATGCTCTGCTTTAGTTGTTACATACAATGTGGGCTGACTCTCCAAATGGAAATTGTCTGATCACTATTCTACCATGGTAAAAAATAAATAAATAAAAAAATAAAATAAGTAAATAACTAAATCACACACTCAAACTAAATCAGTTGTGGCAGATATATTAATGATGAGAACAAATCTAATAATTAGGAATACAAAGTCAGAAAAAGCTACACAAGTGTTAGTGAACAAAGTGTTAAGTTACACAACTAATATCTAAGCATCACTATTATATTATCACCTTTGGATACAGTAAAAAGTATTAACCTTTACAGAGAAAGAAAAGACAGCTAGAGAGAAACAGTGGGAAAAGTAAATAGAAAAGACAGAGGGAAAAGTAAGTACATTAGGACTATGTGGATATTCTACAAAAGGGCCTTACAGAACAGATGCTTGATGCCAGAGCCATGGGCTCAAGCTTAATGCCAAGAAATGTATAGTTATCCCATTTGGGAAAAACCATATACCCATGAATTATTACATAGGTGGCTATACACTAAACACCAAAAGTGTGATGAGACACTTTGGGACACAGGTAGACAGTGGTCTCACCTTCGATAACCATATTGCCACAACAGTCAGGAAATCCTTCTATGTGGAATACCTCATCACTAAGGGCTTTTCATCCAGAAAAAAGGAGGTCATTGTCCCACTGTACTCATCCCTCATTAGACCCATTATAGAGTACAACGCCCCATTTGGTATGTACCTCACAAGACATCTGCAACAGCTGGAAAGGCCGCAGAAATACCTCACTAAAAGAATCACAGGCCTAAAGCAAATGCCCAATCCTGACTGTCTAAAAAAACTCCAGCTATATTCTGCGGCATATCGTCTATTCAGAGATGATCTCTGCTTAACATTCAAGGCCATGTCAAACCCTTTGCTGTTGGACATGCTCCACTTAAAGAAATCCCAATCCCTCAGAGCCACAAGGTCCAGGGATCTAAACCTTGTCATCACAATGAACAAAACATGCTGGACGGATTGGTTCCTGACCCAGAGACTCCCCATAATCTGGAATAGACTGCCCATACATGTCAAGCAGAGTGCCTCCTTGACCTTGACGATTGGATGGGAGATAGGAAATTCACCCTTGGATCACGTCAGTCACCCTACTAGACAGGGGTGCAGGGAAATAAATATTGTGGGAAGAAATATCCAGGGAATTATTATGGCTAGGCTTGTATAGGCCCTAGGGCCGATAGCCCAGTACCAACCTGTGAACCTATGTAGTGAAATAGCAGCCATTAAAAATGGGTACTCATAACATAGCAAATATCAGTAAAGTAGTGCTTAGAGTACAGTGTTAGGTAACTCGTTCGACACTGATTTTGAGGTGATAAGAACTTGGGCCATTCCCTGAGGGGGAAAAATACTTTGATCTCCTTCACTAGATGGATAGCATGACAGCAATGTTCCTAAAAGTGAGGGGTGTAATTTTATATTAACGGCTACTTACTTGTGTCTTTATATTTCAAACTGTTTCTTCATGCCTACATCCTCACTGGCAATATGTTCTAATGACGTACTGACCAGTACAATTGTAATACACAGTGCTCTGCCCCGGGTAAACGGTCAGCAGTACTACTGATACTATGCCATGTTTCTGTCATATGTCATAGAATTACTACTTCTGAAGTGTTACTAACAGAACTACACCATGTAAAATAACATCCTACTGCTGCATAGGGTTCATTCCTGCTTGTAACTAAAGTTATGTTGTCCAAGAATTAATCTGGGTACTGGGTGGCCATTTTGAGGAATATGACCAGAGTACCATAAAGCTGCTGTCACTTACTCAGCGGTAGTAATGAGCTTATTTGATTGAAGCTTTCAGTGTATGGTTGAGCATATCCTCCTTCACCTTGAGGTATAAAGTGATACAATATCCATTCATGTATGTCACCTAAGGGAAGCAGTACTGTTCTTATGTCATCTGAGGGCAGCAGTGCTGTCTTTATGTCATCTGAGGGAAGCACTGTCCTTATGTCACCTGAGGGAAGCAGTGTTGTGCTTATGTCACCTGAGGGAAGCAGTTTTGTGCTTATGTCACCTGAGGGAAGCAGTGCTGCCCTTATGTCACCTGAGGGAAGTAGTGCTGTCCTTATGTCACCTGAGGGAGGCAGTGCTGTGCTTATGTCACCTGAGGGAAGCAGTGCTGTGCTTATGTCACCTGAGGGAAGCAGTGTTGTCCTTATGTCATCAGAGGGCAGCAGTGCTGTCCTTATGTCACCTGAGGGAAGCAGTGTTGTCCTTATGTCACCTGAGGGAAGCAGTGCTATATTTATGTTATCTGAGGGAAACAGTGCTGTCCTTATGTCACCTGAGGGAAGCAGTGTTGTGCTTATGTCACCTGAGGGAAGCAGTGTTGTCCTTATGTCATTTGAGGGAAGCAGTGATGTGCTTATATCACCTGAGGGAAGCAGTGTTGTCCTTATGTCATCTGAGGGAAGAAGTGCTGTGCTTATGTCACCTGAGGGAAACAGTGTTGTCCTTATGTCATCTGAGGGAAGCAGTGCTGTGCTTATGTCACCTGAGGGAAGCAGTGCTGTGCTTATGTTACCTGAGGGAAGCAGTGTTGTCCTTATGTCACCTGAGGGAAGCAGTGCTATCCTTATGTTATCTGAGGGAAACAGTGCTGTCCTTATATCACCTGAGGGAAGCAGTGTTGTCCTTATGTCACCTGAGGGAAGCAGTGCTGTGCTTATGTCACCTGAGGGAAGCAGTGTTGTCCTTATGTCACCTGAGGGAAGCAGTGCTATCCTTATGTTACCTGAGGGAAACAGTGCTGTCCTTATGTCACCTGAGGGAAGCAGTGTTGTCCTTATGTCATGTGAGGGAAGCAGTGCTGTGCTTATATCACCTGAGGGAAGCAGTGTTGTCCTTATGTCATCTGAGGGAAGCATTGCTGTGCTTATGTCACCTGAGGGAAGCAGTGCTGTGCTTATGTCACCTGAGGGAAGCAGTGTTGTCCTTATGTTATCTGAGGGAAGCAGTGGTGTCCTCTGGTTCTGCATCTCAATCCTGTCCTTGCAGCAGCTAAAGGTCACCCCTTCTTTTCTCAAAGTTGTGCTAAATATGGATGGTCTAATGTTGCCACTCTTCAAAAATATACAGGGAAGACAATGGTCTAGAAATTAGTATTACTAATAATTCTGAGAGTGAGTGGTCACACAGTGTTACATCACTGGAAGTATGGGACAGAACAATGCAACAACATTACATTTATTCCACAAGGCCATTACCTGTGAAATGAGAATGTCTAACAACAGCTTTACTTTAGTGATATCATATGCTGTGTTTCACAGTCTAGTAATTACTGTAATACCTTTCTGTGTAATGTATACCCTTCACATATGTTTTAGTTAAAGCTAACTTGTTTATAATGTGGTTTGTAGCACATGACTAAGCTACCTTACAAGCAGATTGCCAGACATTACCCATCTTGATATTTTCTACACATGATATACATTTCAAGAATTATTTGTTTATTTATTTATTTATTTATTTATTTATTTATTTATTTATTTATTTTTAAAGGAAGCTTATTGCTGACATCTTCTAGTTATAAGGGGGACTTGTTCAATAATCTTGGAATGGGCTGTGTGATACATCTTTCATTTTTAATTTATATTTGTTTTCAATATTTGATGACAGTACATGTAGCTGTGAATTCCAAGTATAAACTCCCAAAAAGAAACCTAACAGACATTGCCTTATACTCCAGGCAGAGGTCAGCTCAAAGTAGCATATTAAAAACTAAATATAATAACAATTCCCGAAGCCTTTAAATCTGCATAATATTTCTAGTAAGGTATTGTTGTACCTTTTCTAAGTTCTTTTAGGTGGTTTGTCCAAAACAGCAGAATGAAGCAGTATGGACGTAAGTAGCCTACATCTGTAATATATAGAGTAGCACAGTGATCTCCCTTTAAAACTAGATATGCATAATCATTATAATTACATAACATATTCTGTCCCTCTAATTTTGCCAGCCACACGTTGTTCAAAGTTCATATTGTGGACTATCATTGCCTCGAGGAGTTTTAATGTAATGTCATATTTAATGATTTGACCATTCATTTTGTAATCAGAATGTATGCCTTTCATGGCTTTTACTGACATCAAAGAAGAGGGCATTGTTACTACAGAACATCTACATTTTTGCAAGCAGTTTTGGAGATCAATCAAAGCCTTGGCTAGGGCACAGAGAAGGGTTCACTAGCTCAGCAACAGGGTGTTGGGGGTGTGGACATAGACATAGAATCAGCCTCTGCAAGTGAGCAGTCCCATCATTTCAGTTGGGTGGCTTATGATTGCAACCAGTATCAGTATTCATTTAAGCAGCTGTAATCTCAGCCATGGCTACTTAAATGATTTGCTTACAGGTTAGGAGTTATTATTAGTCACTGCTTCAGTTTCTAAAGGAGCTGCTATATAGAAACATAAAAACTCTTTGTCCATATGTTTTTTTTGTGATCCCCAACTCTGGCTGAAAGGAGCTCCAGTTGTGAGACTACTCGGGCTGCCATTTGACTAAGCTACTGCTCTTATATCACCATATTTTATTAAATAAGTTATGTTAACCATTTTGCTATAATTAACATACATAGCTACCATTTGCCCATTTCTTACTTTTATCTGAGAAGACTTGTCTAAAAGAAATGACTAAAGTAGACAGTCGTATGGAATACACCTAATAATCATTATTAGAACAGACAAATCTCCCACCCATCCTGACTGTTGGGTCCTACTGCTTACCTAATGTTTTATCCTGTAATTTATACATAGATTGTCATCTGATATTCTCTTAATGTTCAGCTAGTATGTGGAATAGCAGCTGATACATTAAGTTCAAAATAAGCAGAATACACTACTGACCTACAAGTGCTGCTATTACCACTTCTAAGAATGTTACACATTCCAGAAGACCATAAATTCCTTAAAAACATGCATTGTTCCATATCTAACAGAAGCATGTCCACTGTATTATTCTGGATAATGTTCTTTAAGACTCCATTAATTTCCATAGCATACCGTTCTGGCTGATGGGTCTAAACTGTGTGTGACTGCTGGGATCTGAGTCTTATTAGGTTTAAGGACTAGATTAGCTGCTCTTGTGGGCCATTTTAAGACTAGCCAATTTCTCTCAAAGGTGAATATTAAACCGAAACTTAAACTAAACCTTGTCTCTGTGAGGAAAACACCTTAACTATTATACCAACACCCAGCCCCCCCCCCTTTTGTAAACTGGTACCACTGCAAGATGTTGACATAGTTGAAGAACATATGCACATTATAACACTTTGTTTAATATTGCTGACACTGATTTAGTTACATTCTACTTGATTCTGCATCAGGAAAACATGATGTACCATGGAATATCAGTGTTTAATTATAATTTTGACAACAGCTATAACTGTAGTTATGAAAGGCATGTTTCACCTTGTTTCTATAGCCTCTGACTTGTGTCTTTACTTATTGTGATGTTTATACTTGATTTTTTTCTATAAGTACATCTACAAGTTCATGTAACTGTTTATTGACAGCATGTTAAATTTGCAATAATATTTAAAGTAATACTCATGGATACCCAATGTCCTTCTATTGTTGAAAAACAGATCTATGTTCTTTGTATGTACACTTGCTTTGAAAATAAAAATAAAGAGAAATGTTGATGAAGTATTCACAAACCAGCTTAGTCTGTTCATTCTGCCTATGCTTCTTAGTAAAACTGCAGTGAAGTCATACCATTATTCAAATCACAAAGTGATATGACATTCCATCAGCAGGCTTGTTGGGTGGGAGGTGGGGACTTCACATCTGTCACATATATTCCATCCCTCACTGTCAAATACTTTTAAAAGTATAAATGCTAGATACAGCACCACTGACAGTTCACTGCCTGTATGTCAAGGTAGTTTTTAATGTCATATTTAAAGTGAAAGGTGCAATTTTCAGGTAGCTCTCTCTCTGACGGTACTGTTGCACTGTTTAGTACTAGTAATATATAAAGGCTAATAAAACTAGATAACCAAGGAAACTAGTGGGTCAGGCCTGCAATATGTCAGATGCCTAACTGGATTTTCATTTTTCTATTTTTTTTTTTTCATTTTTAGTATTTAGTTGTGAAGGATCAACACAAGCCCAAAATTAGGTATGAAGACCTTGCCTGACAAAGGCATTGTCCAAGTGCATAAAGTTCAGAAATGGATCACGAAAGCTGGAAAGGATTTTGAGTGGCTATCATAAGAGCAGAGGATATATGACTTTTGTGTTTATGGCATAGATACTAGAAAAGTAGCATAATGTGATGATAAAGATGCCATATTATGTTAAGAACATACATAGAAAATGGGGTATGCATTCAAATACTCCAGGCAAAAATGGAAAATGAAATTTATCCAGAACAAAGCAATGTAACATGACATGTTTTTAGAGTTAACTTCTAGAAGAGGTCCTATATTTGAGATTGCTACACATGATTTAAAGAGTGAGACAATGGGAAAAGTCATTTTAGAGAATGGAAAACCTATCATTACACCTCCCAAGACAGAGATATTTTGCCTTCTAGGCCACGTGTGACTAAATTCTCTGTACTGTATGCACGTGCAGTCTAGGAAAACATTTACCAGAAACAGTGTTATTATTATTGTATAATAAAAATATTGAACAAAGGCCATGAATTGAGCACAACAGTTTTAGAAATAAGGATGTTAAAACAGAAGGGAAATAAAATGAGTCGCACTTAGTTTTTCCTTTAACATTAAGATTTTTTGTGACTCTCACAACAACAGATGACTAGCTGTGATAAAAACTGCATGACTGTTGCCTACTATAGGTCAGGTGAACTTCTGCAAGTCTGAAAGAGTGCATGTCACTGCAAACTATGTCAAATGGATTTTTTTAAACTGAAGATTATGCATTCTGTAGTACAATTTTAAAAATGCTGAGCAGTACTTCCTATAGTAAATTCATAGTTATATATACTGGGTTACTGATGACTACCAGGCCCTTTACAAACCTAGCCATGTAACCCGACCCAACTGCATCCCATGGCAACATATGCATTTTAATTGGGGATGGGTATATTTTTAGGGGGTTATATTAGTTAGGAGGTTACTAAAAAGTTATGTGGGGCATTGTTAGTTAGGGAATATTTACTGCCAGCCTGTGTCTACAAGAGAGATGGAAGACAGCCCGGGATGAATTTATTATTATCCATCCAATGGTCAAGGTTATGCATGTAAAGAGATAGGGATGGATTCTGCTTCACATGGATGGGGAGCCTATTCCAGAGCATGGGGAATCCTTTGAGTCATATATCTGTCTTGCCAGCATGTTCTATTCATGTTGCAAGTAACATTCAAATCTCTGGATCTAGTGTTCCTGGTGCTGCTCGTTTTGCAGACATGGAAAAGCTCCATCAGGGCTGCAACTAAGGACATTTCATATGCTAAGTACAAATCACCTCTCAACAACCAGTAGGAGACCAAGTATAGATATATGGCTTTAAGGAGATCTGTATAGGACAATGTGTTAATACCCCGGATTCCCTTTGTATGGAAACTCAGTGGGCATTCCGACTATTCCATATGCCTAGTCAGGTACATGTCAAAGGGGATCTGATAAAGGACTAGTAGAGTAATACTATAATGCCCTTAAACCTGTTTGCCCTAACCATACTTATAGGGTGGGCAATACAGAATGATTTTCGAACTGCCTTGGCAACATGTTCGTCAAAGTTGAAATTACTGTCTACATATGTTCCCAGATCTCTAACTACTGAGTCTACTATTAGGGGTACCTCATCAATGGAGTAATTTACCTGGGTAGACTTTACCCAAAAGGTGCTATAATATATTTCTTTGCATTGTGTTTTTATCTATTGAGTTACTTAGATCACAACATATATACTCTGTGACAGATTAAGAAAGAGTACACATACACACACACCCACAAAAACACACATATATATATATATATGTGTGTGTGTGTGTGTGTGTGTGTGTGTGTGTGTGTGTGTGTATATATATATATATATATATATATAAATATAAATAATAATTATATTTATATCTAAGTATAATATTGGTAGGAACCCATGACTTTCAAAATATCCCTATTATTACTATTATTTTATTTGTACTTATTGATATACAGGCACTGAACCTAGTGAACCATTTTTAGGTTCTGCCCGGGTATACAAGAAATTTTGAAACAAAATGTAGCACAATGTTATCACTGCTGGATAGAATGTATTTTAAACAATTGCATTTTTACAAACAGTAATCATACTTTAAAAACTGCTAATTCCTTTAAATTGTTGGTACTGGATACAATCTCAGCTAATACAGAACTGCAAAAATCTTTTTCTGGAGTTAAATTCTATTTCTATCATGCTACACTTCTCTGATAATACTTTCAACAACTTCAGTGCATCTAATCTTTGTCTCATCAATTTGGACTCTGAATAATAAATCCTCAGTTTATTTAATACTTCCAATACATTTGTCTTTCTACAAAATATGCAAGCCAGATTTAATCAATAAGTTCTTAGTAAAATGTTAAGACAAAAAGGTCATCTTTTGTCTAGTGCGTACTTCAATAATCACAGCAAAATATTTATCTACTTCTTATTCACATCTTTACTAACACTGCTCAAAAAGGGAAAAGTGAAGAGTGGTGTGTTATAGACATCCAGTGTGTTTGTCAAATATGTATTCATTCATTATCTGATGCCCAAGTTATCCATTTTAGGACTGGGATGTAGCCAGAGCTTATCCCTGCCCTCTGTGGTTATAAGGCATTGATTTTACTACATAGGATTCCAGTCCATCAATACACACTCACATATACACACACACACACACACACACACACACACACACACACACACACACACACACACACACACACACACACACATGCACACACAAAATATTCACACCTATATTCAATTATCACAAATTTGCATGAGACATGTCATTTGGATGTAGCAGGAAACCAAGGTGCTTAAAGTTTCATTCATTCATATTCATTCTTTCTTTCTCTGATAACTGTGTGGTTTAATGATATCACAAATGTTACCCACATCACTGCTATAAGTGAGGACCATTTTCATGCCCTCACTATCATTTCCCTTAGTAAATGTTTTATTTTTATTTTTCTTTACCCCTTCATGCATCCTTCTATTCATCCATGGTTTAGTTGTATTCTTCCTCTTCATTTTACTATGATCTATTAGGGAGCTAGTCCTATCTGATTTATACCCTCTACCTATTAGATTCCGTTGGAAGCATTCCACTTCCTCATTAAATTTGTTATCATCACTACATATCCTGGAAATCCTGCACACTTGACCTTTAACTATGTTGTCAAAAGTGTGTCTTGGATGCATACTACTATAATGAAGTAAATTGTTACGCCAACATTCTTTCTTAAACAGTGACGTGGTAACTTTCCCTATCACATCCCTTTCTATTCTAACACCTAAAAAATCTATATATAAATATTTCTATATATATATATATCTATATATAAATGGCCCTCACTTATAGCAGTAACGTGGGTAACATTTGTGATATCATTAAACGACACTGGCAAATATTGTACACTGACCCAGAGCTTAAGACACAAATAGGGAATGCTCCGAAATTTATTTTTAGGAGGAATAAGAATTTAAAGGATATATTATGTAAGGAACCCAGTAATAAGAGAAATATTAAGATTAATAGTAAAGGTACCTTCCCATGTTATCAATGTAAGGCTTGTCACTTCATATTGCAATCTCAAATATTTGTACATCCCAGGACAAATAAACAATATGTTTTTGAAGGATATGCTGATTGTAAAACCAAGAACTTGGTATATATAGCTGTATGTCAAGGATGTGAAACTTACTATGTGGGGAAAACCAATAATATGTTTAAGACCAGAATTTATAAACATTTATCAGATATTAGACTTGGTAATGAGCGTAATGCTTTGGCATTACATATGAAGAATAACCCTACGCATTCATTTCTATTTATGGTGATACAGGTTGTGATTCCAAACACCAGGGGGGGTAATTTGGTAAATTAAACTGAATGTGCTGAAACCAGGTGGATAGTGTGATTAGGAGCAGATAGGTCTCCTGGTATTAATGGGTATATACCTTTAAAACCCATCCTAAAGAAAAGGAAGGCTTTTTATTGAAATGTGATAGGCTGATATTCATTTTAATTATGTGAGGTTTTATACTGTGTGTTATCTGATGAAGGGCATATGGCCTGAAAGCGCTCATCTGTGTAAATAAAGGTTTATGGTACTTTTATCGATGTGGATGTCCTCTGTTTGCTTGTTTTTGGATATTCGTGGATTTGCTACGTACAGAGGACTTTGGTGCAAGAGACTGTTTTTTTCTTAGCTTTGTGTATACTGGTATCTTTCTCTTAGCACACATGTCGGAGTTTAATGAAGGAAGTTTGCAATTGGCTTATAATCCCAGAGGAACATTGGACAGATTGACCAATGAAGCAGATGGTAGGAACTTGCTCCATAAAGTTAACCCCCTACTTCATTTGGACATACAATGCTTGACTAATATGGATTCAGGTGCAGAAGTGAATAATGAAGGTGAGCCTGAATTTCAAGAATTGGCCCTGAAGCTGTATAAAGATGTTGTGAGACTGAAGCGGCTTCAGTGGCAAAGATTTCATCTAGAGGCATGCCTGAAATATAATGTAATCCCTAGGGGCATGCGAGTTTTATGCATGCCGACACAAGGTGAACTGTATCCTGACCTTTTAGCCAAATGGCAGGAAATTAACCTGCAAACTAGTTTATCCTATATACGCTTATTGCTAGAACACTTCAGCCCTGTCGAACAACAACTTGTTAGAGACATTCAAGAGTTACAAAAGGATATGGAGAATCGCTTTTCATAGGAGTACCAGGTGGAGAGATTAAATAATATTTTTTACTCAGCGTCAGTGTATGACAGCGAATTACAACAAATTAAGACCAAAAAATTAGAGCGAGATCTCAAGGATTTCTCCCTGAATAATATATTCAGTTGGCCTAGGGGTAGAGCGGACACTATTGAGAGGCATATGGGTGCCACCAATAGGGAGCCAGCCCCAAACCAACAAATGGAGGAGAGGTTGGCACGTAAAGAGAATACCACCAATAGTAAACAGAGTACGTGCCCTCCACTTCCTGGTTCTACGGACAATTCCTCGCATACGATAACCACAGTCCGTATGCCTTGCAACACGGAGGAAATACAACAAGGACATTCTGTCAACAATGATTCCAGCAATGTTGAACTAATGCAGGGAGCTAGACTAAAGAATGTTTCCAACGTTTACAGCAGAACTTTTCCAATGCTGCCAGCACCAGTGCGCAAGAAGAACAAACGCAGATGGAGTGCGTCGCAGACAAACAAACACAAGAGACGAAAGGTGTTGGAATGACTGAGGGGATTAGTGACATTGGTGATATTGTTGTTAATATTTCAGATACTATTTTGAATGATATAACATTGGAAGTACTCAACAAGGGACTGACGTTTATACCGGAGGCTCTAGCAGAGCACAGTCAGGTGATTTTAGATATTTTAAGTTTCACAAGAAATGTGATGTTACAACAGATGTATCAGGACACTAGAAATGTTGTTGGTAATGCCAATGAAAATGTAAGCAATGTTTTAAAACTACATCCTAGCACTTTCATGCCAATTTTTAATCCAGCATTAAATGTTTTCATTAGAATGTGTGAACAAGAATTTGAAGAATATTTTAATAGTTTTAGGAAGAAAAAGTTTCATAACTTAACCCTTGAACAGAAAGAAGCGTTACAAGAATTAACACAAAATGAAAACATCATTGTGAAACAAGCAGATAAGGGGGGGGGGCAATTGTTGTAATGAACAAATCAATGTATTGCTCCAAATTAAATGTGATGCTTAGTGACGTGCATACTTTTATTAGGATGAATCCCATCATGGTTAATAACCACATAGAAAAAGTACACAATTCTATTAGGAACATGCATTCAGCAGGTTTTATTAATGAGGACCTAAGAGATTTTTTATTTATACAAAATCCTGTTACACTGATGTTTAAAGCCCTCCCTAATGTTCATAAGGATGCCAAAGACCCACCCCTGAGACCTATAGTGTCAGGTAGGGGTTGGGTCACAGAGCACATATCCATCTGGTTGGAGACCACACTGAGACCTATAGTGGAGGATGTTCCAAGGATTTTAAGGGACACAGCACATTTTTTGGGTTCTGTTTCAGAATATTTATTAACAAGTAACGAGACAAGGTCAATGTTTGTTACATTGGATGTTAATAATTTATTTACTGTTATTGACAATGTCTATGGAGTTCAAGCAATAGAACAATTATTATACTGTAAAACACAGTTTAATGATGATGAGGTTCAATGTGTGTGTAAATTATTGAAAGTAGTTTTGGAAAACAACGTATTTGTTTGTCAGGGCATGTATTATAGACAGAAACAGGGTGTTGCCATGGGTACACCCTGTGCCAATTCGTACGCCAACTTGGTATTGGCGCATTGGGAAGATCAGGCTATATTTAATTCTACACATGCTTGGACAAAATATTTGCATTTTTATGAACGTTTTGTAGATCATGTTTTTTCATATGGGATGGAGATGTACAACAGTTAGAAATGTTTGTTCAATATTTAGAAGATAGTTCAGCATTCTTTAGATTTACCGTTCATTCCTCCACCAGCAATACAGATTTTTTTAGATGTTAGAATAGAAAGGGATGTGATAGGGAAAGTTACCACGTCACTGTTTAAGAAAGAATGTTGGTGTAACAATTTACTTCATTATAGTAGTATGCATCCAAGACACACTTTTGACAACATAGTTAAAGGTCAAGTGTGTAGGATTTCCAGGATATGTAGTGATGATAACAAATTTAATGAGGAAGTGGAATGCTTCCAATGGAATCTAATAGGTAGAGGGTATAAATCAGATAGGACTAGCTCCCTAATAGATCATAGTAAAATGAAGAGGAAGAATACAGCTAAACCATGGATGAATAGAAGGATGCATGAAGGGGTAAAGAAAAATAAAACATTTACTAAGGGAAACGATAGTGAGGGCATTAAAATGGTCCTCACTTATAGCAGTGACGTGGGCAACATTTGTGATATCATTAAATGACACTATCAAATATTGTACACTGACCCAGAACTTAAGACACAAATAGGGAATGCTCCGAAATTTATTTTTAGGAGGAATAAGAATTTAAAGGATATATTATGTAAGGAACCCAGTAATAAAAGAAATATTAAGATTAATAGTAAAGGTACCTTCCCATGTTATCAATATAAGGCTTGTCACTTCATATTGCAATCTCAAATATTTGTACTTCCCAGGACAAATAAACAATATGTTTTTGAAGGATATGCTGATTGTAAAACCAAGAACTTGGTATATATAGCTGTATGTCAAGGATGTGAAACTTACTATGTGGGGAAAACCAATAATATGTTTAAGACCAGAATTTATAAACATTTATCAGATATTAGACTTGGTAATGAGCCTAATGCTTTGGCATTACATGTGAAGGATAACCCTACGCATTCATTTCTATTTATGGTGATACAGGTTGTGATTCCAAACACCAGGGGGGTAATTTGGTAAATTAAACTGAATGTGCTGAAACCAGGTGGATAGTGCGATTAGGAGCAGATAGGTCTCCTGGTATTAATGGGTATATACCTTTAAAACCCATCCTAAAGAAAAGGAGGGCTTTTTATTGAAATGTGATAGGCTGACATTTATTTTAAATATGTGAGGTTTTATACTGTGTGTTATCTGATGAAGGGCATATGGCCTGAAAGCGCTCATCTGTGGAAATAAAGTTTTATGGTACTTTTATCGACGTGGTTGTCCTCTGTTTGCTTGTTTTTGAATAATATTATAGTCATAATATTTGCAGTTTAGGCACTGGTTACCATGTCTATATTCATATTGTGTCTTTTCAAGAGTATAGACCAATCACTATTTTATTAATTATTGGGTCTCATATGTTAGTATGATGGATGTAGAAAGGTTTTCATTTAATCTATGAATATTTGTGTGTGTGTATAAATATATATATATATATATATATATATATATATATATATATATATACATATATATATATACATATACATATTTACATATTTATATATAAAAATGATTAATTTTCTGCAATATAATTATTCATGGAGCATGTTGGCTTAGATGATTGGATATTGTATCAGTATTTTAGCAACAAGTTTTTATATGAGTCATATGTTTAAAAAAAAAAGCACTGAATATGTCACTTCCTGTTTGAAAGGGAAATGACATCATTTTAAGTATATAAGAAGGAAGGCTTTAGTTGTTGTTTGTTGTCTAATGAAGTTTGCTATTTGAGACAATTGAAAAGCGCATAACAGTAAAGAATCCATTCTATATCCATCACCATTATTTATTTGGTTTTAGATATAAGTAAAAACATCATGAAAAGGTATTGTAAGTGTATATACATGTGTGTGTGTGTGTGTGTGTGTGTGTGTGTGTGTGTGTGTGTGTGTGTGTGTGTGTGTGTATGTGTGTGTGTGTGTATGGGGGGGTGGGCACATCTCCACATACAGGAATAAGTTACACTGCATGCTTTTCTTTACTATAACAAGCTCCGTGGTCAATGCTCCTCAGAGAAATCTGTAATTTTTATTGATATTCCATTTGGTTGTTTAGTTCCAGCCAAATGGGCTTTAAAATATAATGGACAGAGTTGCCAATTGCTCACCATGTAATTCTGCATTTCAGAATATTAAAGCCTTGTACTTACATAGTTCAGAGACCAGTGTATTTTCTCTTTAAACTATTTACTTTGTAGTAATAAACAACTGAATCAATAACGGTTTTATATTATGTAGAGCAGCATGTATATATTGCTTTGAGAATTATATTGTACAGCGCAGCATGAATGTTATGACTTTTCTTTTTGACTAATTATCCATTTCTTCAATAGCCCTGCATTCCAAGACATTATAAAGCACTATAAAAGTCTTTATGAAGCCTCAGTTTCCTGTCCATTCTTCAACTTTCACATCCCCTTAATGGGTATCAAAACACTTACCTTATTCAATACCTTTGTGTTTTATATAGAAAAACATTTTTTTTTCACTGAACCACACTCTGTAGCTTTTACATGAGTCAGGTGATTTAGAACCATCGAAAGTTGAACAAGCATGCACCTGACAGCCTTGTCCTAAAGAAAAGAAAGCTATAAACTGAACTGCAGCAGTGTTGTAACTACATGCATTTTCCCCTGCAACTTATTTTCTATTACTTGCATGCCGGATTACCTTGCTGTAGAAGACTGAAAGATTAAAAACAAGGAGGTAAATGGAGAATTTTACACTTATGTGGAGTCTGTTTCCCTCTGTGTGAATCAGGAAATTATCTTTAAAAAGAGTCGTAACATGATTTACTTATGACCATCACAATAGTCTACCTTATAGATAAACGCAGGTTCACTTCATACCTTCACTATTGACCAATTATCACAATGGCAGCTTAGGTATCCTGTTATCTCCTTTGCTCATTCTCGCCTGCCTTTTTTTCTCTCTCCTGATATGAAATGGATGGGAAATTAATGTGTTTAAGTGATTTTCACAGGTTGTACTCCCTCCCAACAAAATGGTAATATAGAGGATTATGATTGGTTTGTCAATCATAACCCTGTTATTACCTGTTCGAGACATGCATGCCAAGAAACTCCCTTTCAGACTGAAGCTCAGGAGGTAAATCTTGGCATCCATGTTGGGTACACATAATACAGATTAATAATGAGTAAGAAGATCATAATTCCTGGTTGTGTGGCGCTTTATCCATTCCGTGTACTATTGGTTATGAATACAATGAAAAAATCGTCAAGTGTTTTGCTGGCTTTGAAAGTTATAAAATACTTGATGGATGCTGTCAGAAAGGCAGTGTAACATAGTCCCCTACATTTACATTCACTTTTCATGCCTCTCTACTATCTAGATTTTTATAGGCTGACTAGGGTATTGCTTCACATTTTTTGGTCCGTTCCTTATAGAATTTGTTGGTTTTGGACAAACCACTGAGGCTTAAGTCACTAAATAATGACATGCATCTAAGTTTCAGAGTTTGTATGCATCAGATTATGCAGCTAAACACATCCCGTTATTCTAGCAACTTTCTTAAATTTTTTTGGTTTTTTGTACAGATATTTCTTGCTGCCACTGTCATATGCTAGTCAGTACAGGCAGATTTTACTGCTGAGTGCTAGATCCAACCATAACAACATAAGCAGGATGTGCTCAACAAATGTTAAGGCTGGGATACATACCATTCTTGTTCTTAATTGATTTATTTTTCCAAATGTTGGAGCGTAACCAGCACACTGCAGGCACTGCAGAGTAATTATGTCCCACAGCAATGGAATGAAATATGCAGCCTATCAGAACCAAATATTTTACCTAACAATTTTACATTGACATATTCATATGCACTGAATCAAAATATTTCAAAGGCAAATACAGCTGGAAAGAAAGCTGATGCACTATTGCTAATAAAACCATTAGAAATGTATCTTCAAAACCTTAAGTATTCCTGTGGATGTTAGTTCCCACACTAACAAGAAGCTTCTTCTCCTATGAAGAGGTTTGCATTCACATTTCTGTACTTGAGGACCAGCAGCAGAACATCACTTTACTGTCTCTTCCAGTGAGCACAGGACAGCACAGCAGTTCTCGTTACTTACACAAGGGAATGTACTTAGTACTGCCAGTTCAACATGGTATTGAATGCAACAGCCTCTTTTCCTTCTAAGAATGGTCTTCTTTACCACTGTGTAATGTTTACTAGACTGAGTCATGCCAATAGATATATAAAGGAAAGAAAAAAAAGCAAACAGCTTAAAATAAAAATAACCACATATATCTTTAAATGCACTTTCCAAAACTTCCTCTATGTTAATATCAAATATTCACCACATTAAGAAGTTATAAAACTTTCTCACATCAATGACAAACAGCATAAAACTTAACGTTTAGCATAAGCGTTTTATATTTTGGCTTCCCAGTCAAAGGATCAGAGTATACGATAACACCCTAATTTAAGAATTAGATGTAATAGCAACAGTAAAATGAGAGTGCAAAGGCCAAGTGAAGCAAATGCATCTCCAAGAGATTTCAAAGTTTCTGCACAAACAACTGCATATCAGCAGATATAAAAACTGCAAATGTTTTCTACTACATCAGGACTCCCCTAAGTTTAAAAGTGTCTGCAAGTTCAAGTTGTTATAATCCTAAAAATGTTTGGGATAGTCCTGAATGATGTTTGTGTACAATCTATGGTTATATATCCCCGTCCTTACATTCTGAAATGTTATTTCATTATACTAAGAAATATATCATCAAACATATACTAAGTCTTTGCATAAAACTCAAGAAGATGACTTTTGGGGTCTATGGCAGTTGCTTACTAGAATGACAGAACTAGTTGGAATAAATAAGATACCACAAATGAACACTATACTCATCCACCACCATTTTTTGCTCATCTTATACCAGTTATGTTTCCTGACTGACAATTATCTCATAATGAAAAACAAGTCACAATTAATAAGGCTCAAAACTAATACCTGCTACAATTGCTTAATGATTTAATGAACTGGGAGAGTGCCTTATGAAACGACTTCTTCTAAAAGTAAGAGAGCTAAATTTCCAATTAAGCCTAGCCGTCACTCAGAAGCCCTTTGGGGGCATGTACAGGTGCTGCCTGAGTTATACACTCAAAAGTGGTGATAAGATGTCTCAGGACTAAATTGTTCTTCAACAGATTTGAATTTCATTTTTAATGAAATCCCAATGACACAGCCAAGCAATGTTTGTCAAAAGTCTTATATAGGAACGTTAGCTTATTTAATATAATTTATTAGCCAGAACTATTTCTTCTATACTTCTGCATAGAAAAATGTTACAGACAATGAAGGCTACAACACTAACCTGTCTGGATTAAAAAGTAATATCTCTGTTTTTCTCTGTACAAAATAGAATATTCTAACCACAGAAATGTGAGGGTAGATGGACCATATAAATAAATAATAACTGTGGTTCATAAGTGACTGATAAAGAAAATGAGCAGGCCTAGATTAAATGAAACCTGGATTGTTAACTGTATGTAGTGTGTGTGAGTGACTCAGAGTGATATCCATTTGCTATGGAAAGGAGGCAAAGAAATGCATATTCAAGCAAATCAATGCAGACTACATTTATGTAAAAGGAAACAACAAGGTATGCCAGTCTGTACATACTTTTTGATTTACAGTTGTTGAAATCAGTTCAGAATTATACAAGTAGAAAATTATTAGAGAAAAACATAGCTAATCACAGTAAATGCTGACTGAAGAATAGAAAAAGGGTCCTAAATGGAAAAAGAGCATTTCCTGTAATCCACATACTTCCTATAGCCAATTAACAAGGCTTTGACGTATGATTTGAAAACAACTGAAATTCAGGAGTACGACTGACAACATTCTATGTTCCAAAAGAAGAATAGGCTGAATGCTGTTTGCACTTAGAAGGACTCTTGCATAAAAGTTAAACTATGAGGATCCATAGGTCTACACAAGCTTCCAGAATCCAGTGCTTCTTGCCACGCTACACTGAGGCAATCTTAGTAGATAACAAGACAAACGTTTCTGACAGTGCCGATGGCTGTGTTAAACAAAAACTTCACGTGTGCAGATACAGATTGCACTTGTGGTGAACCGTGGGCACTGCAGCACATCTGGTTCCATTAGGATATTGCTTCACTGAAGGTTTTTAAGACATGTCATGTGAAAGTGAAGCTGGGAGAAGGGTTGAAAAGCTCATAATTAGTGAGATGCTTACCTCAGTATACTGCAAGTAGTAACAGTCATGAGGAAGAAAAAAAATGATTTCTTCAAAATGCTAACTTGTTTTCTGGTACTTTTGTCACTCAGCCCGACTGCCACACCAGTTCCTTTCTGGCTGTCAGTGCCAGGTTATTTAGTTAGCACCCAATGTGGTTTTGCAAAACACAACTAGTTTATTTTTATTTTTTAGAACTGAGTACTAGAGGTATCACAGGGGTAAGTAAATCTGAGCAACTCTTCTGATAAAGGAGTATGCTAATGCACTTTGGTAAACAAAACATTTCACTTACCATATAGAAGATGTACCCTTGTAATCACACACTGCTGTAAGGGATCTGGGTAATCGTCCTGTTAATTCCTTATCATTTGACTATCATATGTCCACAGTAGTATGAAAAGCCTTTATCTGACCTATCTAATTTCTAGCAGCATCTCCACTAGATCCAGAGAAGTCTTAATTCCCCTATACTCATATCTTAAAACAGAGATTTTAAGATGTACCCTTCCAATCACACACTGCTGTACGGGATCTGGGAAATCTTGTTAATTCCTTATTATTTGACTATCATATCTCCACAGTAGTATGGAAAGTCTTTATCTGACCTAATTTCCAGCAGTATCTCTACTAGATCCAGAGAAGTCTTAATTCCCCTATACTCTTATCTTAAAACAGAGGTAATCCAGAAGGCTTGAGTGAAGTCTGGTATCCCACCTGTGAGTATAAGGGATTAGTCCAGATAAAATCACTTTAGCTAGCAGATCTAGGAGACACCATCTCTCTGTGTTCAGCAATGTGTGTGGCCAGGCTCCTTTGTTTTGAATGTAATGTAACAGAACAAGAACGCTCATGCACCTACCTACTTAACTGAATAAACTACTGGAAACTTCAACAATGTGTCCTTATTCCTCCCAGAGGGAGTGTATCAGAGAGAGAAAGTCTCCTAGACCTGCTAGGTAAAGAGATTTTATCTAGATTAATAATTTATACTCTGTTTCATGTTAGTCCTGTTGCCGTCTGGGTCACAGGTGGGACACCAGACTTCAATCAAGCCCTCTGGACTACCTTTGTTTTCTGTTCATCCTTGGCACCCCCAATTAGTTATCCACTCAAGAGAATTACTTTAAGGAGACCACCAGCGATATGGAAACGGACAGCTCAAGACTTAAACATACCTGGGTAAACATAACCCAAGACATCGAGCACGGTGACCATACAAATGGCTCACCAAGAGACATATGAATCTACAGACAACTTTCTCCTCCTCAAGAAACAACTAAAAAGACTGAAAGGACTATACTGGGAAGAAATTTACCTAAAGAATAGTATTGAAAAAGATATGATTCCTAGGGGAATAAAGATGTTCAAGAAACTCATGTGGAACAACATGGAGGAGGACCTAATCAGAGAATGGGACACAGTTTTTAAAGATACTAGTCTTAAGCTGATTGGGATCCTCCTTAAGCATTAAAAAAATAGTAGGATTCAACTAAGAGCAGCATCCAAAACCTAGAGAATTTACGCAAGGACAACCCAGACTCCACTTCTAGATTTTTAGATCTTGTAAACAGATTCACTAATTCAAAAACAAAGTTAAGGAGAAGAAACTGCAAAAAATCAAAAGGGACGTAAAGGATAAGGAGAATCCACAAGACCATCATTCTTTGGCAAGGAGAACGAGATACCCAGTGGGACACAATAGTGGAAAACATTTCGTAGGCAGTGGAAGCATGACAAACCTAACCACCTCACAAAGCATGATGCTGGAACACAAGGGAGCCTGGCTACACACACTGCTGACTACAAAGATGTGGAAGGAGACAACGGGCAGGATTTTTACCAGGGCCACCAGGAACCTGGACCAGACTTAGGTGCACCCAGCACCAACATGAAGCAACAGGACATGAAGAAAACACTACAGAGAAAATCACACACCGACCTGAACAAGCAGACACCAACAGGGAGACACACAATGGAGCAGACCTTCACCCCAATTCAGAGGTCTCCACTGGGGCACCAACAACAGAGCAACAGGTCCTGGAAAGGAGACCGGGAGCTGAAGGATTTGGCAAGTTCGACACAACAGAAGGAACCCACCAGAAGCAACAACAAAAAAGACTAAGATGTGGAACCACTCGACAAAACTCCTGACTCAGCTGGAGGAAGAAATCTTAGGTAAGGCTCTGACTTTTATATCTTTTAACAGAAGTAACTTGGTGCAAATAGTAATAGATGTTAAACTGCATGAGAGGAAATTGAATCTCAAAGTATTTCTCAATGACAAAGATAAGGATGGAAGCAACACTCATAGAAATGACAACAGTACAAAATGGAAAAAGTCCAGTGACGTCCCCGTCCCCCCCCTGTGCACCCCACCCTGACTGCATATGGCAGCAAATGTGAAGCTGATATCTGCAGTCCCCTTGGTAAACCACCTTAGGAAGAAATTATACAACATTAGGAAAAAAGGACTTGGCTGCCTAAAACAATCTGAGCGGAGATAAGACCTGCAGGATCATGAAGGCCGATAAGGGGGAGGCACCTTAGTCACAGATAGAGCTGCTTATAACTGCAAGATTGAGGACATGTTTGACAATAACAGATTTTACAGTAAGTGTGATTTCAACACTGTGAATGTTGCTTATAATAATTTAAGAAAGCATCTAAGAATGTTACACAAGGATGATTTACTAGCTGCCAAGCTTTTTGACTTTTTGTTCACCCCCACCCAAAATACCAAGCTTCTTTGGGATCCCAAAACCCCATAATAACATCTATAATCCTCTCTAAAGAACAGTAGTGGCAAGTAGTGGTTCCACAATGGAGGCAATATCCATCTATCTTGATTCCCTGATAAAACAAATGTCACAGGCCAAAAAATCTTTTATTTTAGATTGTCTGGATTTTCTTGGCAAAATTAGAAATATTCCAATTAGCAATTTCACTATCCTAGTCCGCACAGCTACTGTATTCAAGCTGCAACTGAAGCATGTGAAAAGGACAGGAATGTATTACCAAGAGGGACAGAAGTTCTATGAAGATCATTGGACCTAACTTTCCAGAAAAACTACTTCATGTTCAACAACAAGAATTATAAGCAGACTACTGGAATAGTTATGGGGGCAGCCATGGCATCAAGCCTGGGCAGTGTGGATCTGGAAAATGGGAGGAGGAGGCAGTATACCAAAGCCCCTATTTTGCATCGATAAAATGCTATCTCCATTTTATTGACAACATGTTCATCATCTGAGAGGAGGATAAAGCCATACTGAAAGACTTTACAACCATATCAGTAATTCCACTAGCTTCCTAAGATTCATGACCTGTCATAGCAAGACTTCGGTCAACTTTTATACATAATTATAGCCAAGAACACTGAAATCAAATGCCTACCTGTTCATAAAATCCACCAGAGTTAATATGCTGTTGCACAGTAAAATCATGTACCCCCAGATCACAAAGAGAAATGCTATAAAATCTCAGAGTATGAGAATTGCACGCGTCTCCAATGAGCTTAGAGATGTCATCACAATACTAATCAGCCTGCACCAAGACTTCCTGACTAGGAGGCATGGCAATAGATTACTAAATTTCATAGTCAGCCCCATCAGAACTTTAAAAGAGGCAGATGACCCCAATTTGAGGGACCGCCCCTGGGAGCCTCCTAGGACTCAACAGAAACCAACACCGGGATCCACAGCACAACAAAATAAAAAGAAGCATGGCACTCACTTTTACAGTAGGTTACATAACGATCAGAAAGATCATGGCTGACAACTGGGTAATGATTACAGAAAATAAACAAGTGGGAAAACTTCTAGGACATCCTTATTTTGTATGTAAGAGAGCCAGGAACATTAGGGACTGGGTAAATTAAAAATTCAGATGGGAAGAGGACAACAGAGGAACTTACCCCTGTGACCCTCCTTTTTGCACTTACTGCAAATACATGAGAAATACACGAAAAACAAGGACTACTTCTTTTGTCTAGTATTCAGGAGAAAAATCAACAGCACTTGTTCTGGTAATTTGAACACTGCTTTTGTGATATATCATGCACAGCGTAATGGCTGCAGTTGTTTTTACAAAGGGAAGACTGTGAACAAATTCAAAATTGAGGTATAACACCATCTGTCTAATACCAGACTCCAGATCCTCAAAAACCAACTAGCAAAGCACTGACATAATTTCACAGACCATGGAGGATTACACTTCCACATCTTGGACAAGCTCATTATGGGTCAACTTAAAGGAGACAAAAATGTGATCCTTGAAATAATGGAGTTAAGCTGTCAGATCAGGCTGGATGCCCACGACCACCCTGGTCTACATTCAAGCATTTCCATAAAAGTGTGCTTGCAGTCAGAAAACTAAACCATAAATCATACAGATAAAACAACTAACCCAAGGTTTGGACATAAACTGTTAATTAACCCCAATTGCTGCAAATTTCATCTGGGAGGGGGATAAAGCCACACTGAAAGACTTTTACAACCATATCAGTAATTCTACTAGCTTCCAAAGATTCAAGTAATTACATTTGTAAATCACTAAATCTACATTAGAATTGTTTATCTGGTGAACTAGTGGCATGGAAAACAAACCAAATTATTATTGTGTGTGTGTGTGTGTGTGTGTGTGTGTGTGTGTGTGTGTGTGTGTGTGCGCGTGTGTGTGTCTATGTCTGTGTGTATGTGTGTGATCTCTAGATATGCATGAATCTAAAAAGTAACTGGCATGGGTTTGAAGGTGTGTCTTTTACCTCATGATGTGCACAAACTTAAACAGCAATGTTCAGTATTTGAAATGTCTGTTTGTTTTCTACTACTGAATTAGGATGTGCGCTTTCCTTCTGGAGCTAAGAGTGAGAAAAGGTGGCCAAACTGTAAGTCTCCCAATTTGACTGACAGCCCACTCCCATACTGATTTCATCAGCCTCTTACATCATCTCACTCCACCCTGGGCTCCATGGCACCACCCCTTCTCTCAGGAGACTGATTAACTGCCCTTCCACCTGATCCCTCCTAGTTTCCAGCCCTTTATATAGCCAGGCACAGAGCTATCTAGCCATCTTTTGAACTTGAAACCTGAAGAGAGGAAGAATCTGAACAGAAGAGCCCTCAGTAACTCCTAGACTCAGGAAGAAGCTTGACAATGAAAACCCCAGACTGGAGTACAACAAAACCTCCCTTTAGGACCAAGAGCATTTCACCTCTCACTACCCCACAGGAACCAGGTATAGATTCTGTAGTCACTGAGCTTGCATTTAGCAAAATTTCTATAATCTGCAATATGATGAAGATTGTTTCTCCGGAACACCACTCTACACTACTACATTCTTTACACCATAGGCACAATTTGGCTATGCTCAAAGATCATCAAAGATTTTTACATTTATTAAAAGTTTTTGTATACTCTGCAGTTCACCACTTGGTGGATTTTTATTCTATGGGCACAGAAAGCCTATACAATAGGTTCTGAGGTCTCAAACTTTACTTGCTCTTTACTTTTTAACTCCTACTTGTGCACATCCATGTGCACTGTAAAAACTGAGCACTGTATCTTGTAGTCCACTGCTTGTTGTTTTTCTGGATGCATGTATTGTTCAAAACTGGGAATCACCTATTGTAGCTGTAAGTGACCACCTCCCATGCATATATAAAATGTCTGTCTTCATCAAGAGACCACCTAAGACACCATGCTAAAACTATCCTAAATAATTATAGTAGTAGGGGAGTCAAAGCCACACTGATTTGGAAAGGTGCCCATATAATATTAGTAAACAATGGGGTTGCTATAACTGAACTTAGCATTTTTTGTTTGTTTTACTTATTTATTTATTATCGAATTTAACAGGTTTGATCCCATTGCCCTAATCAGCCTGCTAGATGAGAAGTGGAATCATTTTCTTATTGGTAAATTGTCTTTGAAAAGACAGGTTGAATGACAGAATTAGCAAAATAAATAAATACATCAGTAGCTAACTAAATAAAAATGAATTACCAGCAAACAACTGAATTTATAACGTGAACATGAATGTGTGATACTTTGAAGAAACAGACAGAATAACAGGATTAGCAAAAAAAAAATAAAAAAATAAAAAAAAAGAATTACCAACAGGCAAATGAGAGTATAACATGATCATGT
Source organism: Protopterus annectens (assembly GCF_019279795.1). NCBI lineage: Eukaryota > Metazoa > Chordata > Ceratodontiformes > Protopteridae > Protopterus > Protopterus annectens. Next base: position 283,662,827 of record NC_056738.1, read on the forward strand.
GAAGCTGTGATATTTTTACAGCTCCTACTGCTTAACTACAGATGTATATTTTATACAGAAATATGAGTCTACAGCAATATAAAGTTCATCCCTAAAATAATATGAACACCTGGGAGGAATATCAAAATACAAACAGAGCAGCAATCAGAGTAGTAAGATATAAAGTTGCATGACTAACCACTTGTGTTTTGACTAAAACTAATTGGGATTCCCCATAAAAGATCACAGAAGTAAAAGACAACCAAGCATACACTTATCAGCGAGAGGTGTTCTTTTCTTCAAACTACTGAAGCTATTTTCACTGGTCTCAGCAGTCTTAGTTTAAACTGGCTTTCTTCAAATAATCATCTCAGCATTACAATAAGCACATAATTAAAGCTGCATATCATCTTATTCAGTTATTTCAGTTATACTGAAAACACAGGCACTATCTGCAAACTCAAATTAAAACTACACATCTTTTATTCAATTATTTCAGATATATTTCAATGAAACGTCGTTTGCAATATACACAGTATGAAATGAAAATGATAATAGAAGACAGAGTGAAAAGAGTTTTAAAATAAGTTGCAGAGATTTTAAAATATTTAAGAGAGAATAGGAGTAGTCAGTGGATTGGATGTCAGGCTGCTTCTCTTGGCAGTGTAGCTTGCCTGGTCTGCTTTGAAAGTCTAAACAATGGCTATCTACAATTTACCTCAACAGCTGCAGATTCCCAGAAGGGCAGCAGGATGTCCAAGGGCGATCACTGCAGGTTAGTAAATAATTCCTGAAAGCAGTCGGCGGGACCTTAGACTGCAGCAAATGCTCATAAAACTGTCTATGGAGGAGAAAGGGGATGCACCTGAAATTTGCCTTTCAGTAGATGTGGGACTATAATCAAACATATTGTGTTGTTCTAAGACTTGTACAGCTATTGAGGGACACAACATCATTTAACTAATTTTTGTGTCCCTGCTACTATATGCCAATATAGATCTATATTAGATCAGTGAAATGGCATTACAGTGAATGCCATTTCGCTGACACATATAGACCGAAACCCAAATTAGTGAAAGCTCAGGTTACCGATTTTTTCCCAGGGAAAAAAAATCGCTTAGCCCAAGCCCTGACATTGCCCTTTACCCGAAAGTGTGATAAGAGACCTTGGGACGCAGGTGGACAGTAGTCTCTCCTTTGATAATCACATCGCCACAGTAGTCAGGAAATCCTTCTATGTGGCACACCTCATCACAAAAGGTTTCTCATCCAGGAAAAAAGAGGTCATTGTTCCCCCACTACTCATCACTCATTAGACCCATTATAGAGTAGAATTCCCCTTTTGGTATGTACCTCACAAGACATCTACAACAACTGGAAAGGCCACAGAAATACCTCACAAAGAGGATTACTGGCCTCAAACAGATGCCCTACACAGACTGTCTCAAAAAACTGCAGCTTTACTCCGTCACATATCGCCTACTCAGAGGCGATCTCTGCCTAACATACAAAGCTATGTCAAACCCAGAGCTGTTGGACATGCTCCACTTAAAGAAATCCCAATCCCTCTGAGCTACATGCTCTAGGGACCTAAACCTTGTCACCACAATAAACAGAACATGCTGGAGGGATAGATTTCTGTCTCAGAGACGTCCCATACTCTGGAACAAACTACCTATCTATATCAAACAAAGCTCCTCATTAGCACTCTTCAAGAAAAATCTTGATGATTGGATGTGAGATAGGAAATTCACCCCGGGGATCACTTCTGTGGCTCTGCTTAACAGGGGCACAGGAAAATAATTTTCTTGGGTGGCAAAAGCCAGGGTACCATTTGGCTAGGCTTATATAGGCCTTGGGCCAATAGCCTAGTACCTACCTATGCACCTATGAACCCCACTGTGCAATGCTTTAAGTGGTGTGTTGTGTTTTGTTGGTCTGCTGATTTTTTTTTTCCATGGGAAAAAGATCAGTGACCTGGGGTTTCACTGTTATGGGATTTCGGTCTATATGTGTCGGCGAAACGGCATTTGCTGTAATGCCATTTCGATGATCTAATACAAACCCACCAATATATCTGTTTGTATCTATATCTCTGTCTTTATCTACAGGTAGGTAGAGATTTATAAGGTATTTCAGATATTTTCCCTGAGGTCACATAAGCTTGTAGAAAATGGAGAACCGTAAGAACAAAAACTTCCATTTTCCTCTTCTTTGAGTTGTGTGACCTCACAAGTATATAGTCATGTGACAATGCAAACGTTCCTTGTACTATGACCACAATAACCAGAAAACGCAATCTTCCAAATATAACTTTATGATCTGAAACGTGAGAATACTATCAACAATACTGTTTCTAAAGTAAAAGCAGAATCGGACAGCAATATTGTTCTGCTGAGCTGTTGTATCATTTCTGCAAGATAAAACATTGTTACAGTGTTTTCATTGCTGGTAGCTCCAGACATTAGAAAACTACAGAGCAGAAGACTACAAAGCAGTTTCCTATCCAGATTCTGTTTCATGGCACAACAAGGACTTCATTGACTTGCTTAGATTGGGTCTACAGTGTTCCAACATTTGTTAAGAGGATTTTGATAGGCTAGTTGCTACTGAGTGGGTGCCTTACAGAGTTTAAATAGCAGGAGGTTTGCACATTTCTGTTCACACTTTAATTTATTGTCACAAGACCCTAGTCTGCAGCAGGTAAAGTACTCTCTTGATCCTTCAGTTTATTGCGCTGTGCCACCTTGATGCTGCTGTATAGTGCTAACTACTGGCAATACTTCTGACAATACTGCAGCGTTGCCAGTTACTGATATTGGGTAGATAGCTAGATAACCAAATAATCTTTTTAACTCAGCTACTGAGAGCACTTTTTGATCATTGGTGTTGCTGCACTTTTTGCTTGTGACAGATTAGTGTACCGTCACTGTTCTGCAGGTACTGCATTAGACACTTGTGAACTATCTCATTCACTTTTATTACTTTACAAAAAGTGTGTTAATATAGCTTTATTTAGTTGGGTTTGACTTACCTGAATGGCAATTTTGATGATGTAATGCGTTCGATGTCTTCATTTTCGATGGTTTGGTAGTTCGCTGATTTGCAGATCGATGTTTATGTGTCGACGGAGTTGTATTCGCTATTCTAAACATTCGAGTTAATAATATAGACCCTTTTAGTTGAAATCCACTATTAAGCCAAATAGCCTTCTACTGTAGGATTTTGGCTATCCATCACTGGCCAATCTACATTGACAGTGGTCAGCATATCCAACACTTCTTCAACATTATAAATGCTAATTCCCTTATACAAATAGCCATCTTATAAGCATCACTAATACCCTTGATGTTCTCCTCATAAATATGAGCACTTCTTGCCCCACTGCATATGTACCATCTTCCTTTATTAACCCAGACTATGCATCAGTACCACTTTCCTTTAAGACTTACAGTACTTCCCTGTAAATACCTCTGTATTTAGGAGCTGTTCAAAAGCAAGCCTTCTTCTTTACTGGGTTTTGTAACTAAACTCTACTGTAATCCCCCTCTGTTGGATCCACTGCCAAAGATGCTGCCTATGTTTTGGAGTTCTATTTCCGCATCAGTAGTTGTACTGATAAAGTAGTCCCTATCAGCACCAAGTATAATGATCAATTTAAAAACAAACCCTTAAGGTGGAATACATGTATAAATAAATTATATAACAAGAAAAAGAAATTATGTAACACCTGTAAGAAATTTCATTCATCCTACCTTAAGAGAACACTAAAGCAAACTAGTAAAGAGCTTTAAGGAACCATTAGGAAACTCAGAGCTGAATATGAACTTAAAATAACCACTAAGATCATAAATAGCTACACAACTATCTTTACCTGTGTCAGGAAATGAAGAACTAACACCAAGCAATGTTCAGAGCTGAACTACAAGAAAACTGCTCAGTCCAACATTAAGAAAATACTAGTGGACAAATTTAGTGCAACTTTTACTCCACCCACAGTTAAAGGTATTCTAGTTTCCCCAGTCCCAGCTATTCTCTTTAACTACAAGTCCTCTGAGCCTTCGGAAATACTAAGAATACCTCATCCATGACCCAGGTAACACATCAGGTTGCCAGATTATCATTAGTACACATGGCCTGTTGGAACCCCTATGTTAGAGGTGGCCAAACCACAGGTCCTGCTAAATACTGATTTATTAGTCTTACTTGCCTCATATCTAATGCTATAGAATATATCTTCTCAGACATTGTTATGCTGGTCAGTGAAAAAAGTTTAACCCTGAACCATTATTAGTTTGGTTTTGTCAAATGAAGGTCATGCCTCCTTAACCTTATTAATTTCTTTGAAAAGTTGCTGGACAGTTGCTGGACAGTGAAAATTCCTTAACTTTGGACCCTTGTTTTTGAACAGAAGCAGTGGATAGTGGTCATGTAGTACCTGCACCATATATATACCTGGCCACATCCTTTCATACTATTCCTCATACAGGCATTAATGACAGACTTGCAAGTCCGAGCATAAATTCTTATGCTGTGATATGGGTAGCTAACTAGTTGTCCAACAGAACCCATGTGTTAAGAGTTGCATTTTCTACTTTTGAAAGCAAAAAAAAGTTTCCACTGGTGTACCACAGGGTTCATTGTTGGGTCTTGTCCTATTTGGTTATTATTATTATTTGGTTATTATTTCTCAATCCTTCAGGTCAACACTTATGGCCTACCACTATCAGAGTTTGCAGGTAATGGTAAATTGGGTGTTATTCAATCGTCCACTCACTCACAAATGTGCCAATATAGGATAAACTGTATTAACAATTGGTGCAAGGATAATGGTCTCAAATTATATGTGAAAATGTAGTATAGCTCATTTTAGTAAACAAAACAAAACATTTTCCATACCACATAGCTGGCACACCCCTCCAGTCACACACTGTTGTTAGGCATCTAAGCATTTTTGTTGATAATTCCTTAAGCAATAACCCATGTCTGGGTGTGGGTAATGCTGGATTTACCCACGGTTGGTGTGGTTTGGTCATGAGGGCGAAGCCTGAGTGGCCAAACAAAGACAACCGTGAGTAAATCCAGCATTACCCACACCCAGAAGTGGGTTATTGTTATTATACAATGACATTATTTAAGAAAAAAATACTTACTTTTCTTAAATAATGGCATTGTATAATGCCTCTGTGCTGCCCTTCCACAACTTCCACATCCGTATGCTTATGCAGTACATCAGAGCTGTGTGTGGAAGCAACGGAGAAAGGAAGATCACCGTTGCTTTCTTAAATGTGTCTCGCTATGTTAAAAGAGTTTAACATAGTGAGATAGCTTTAAAAAAAGCAACAGAAAAAGGAAGATCTCTGTTGCTTTTTTTTTAAATATCTCACTATGTTAAACTCGTTTAACATTGCGCGATTACAGCAACGGAGCTCTTTCGTTCTCCAAAAACACAAAAAAACCCAAGACTTACATTAATGGAAAAAGTCTGGGTGACCGGACCTTTTTCCATTAGTATAAGTCTGATTTACAATGGGCATGCTGACCAATCAGAGTAGACGTTTTGGAATATTAATGGGGGGGGGGGGTCATTGTATAATTATTGTTTGATCATGCTGTCTCCATGGTAGTTCAGAAAGCTTTTTAACTGGCTCATCTAATTTCCGTAGACATCTCTAACATATCCAAAGGGGTCTTAATCCCCCCTTGACTTGTTATCTAATCAGACCCATTTCTGAGTGAAATGCCCCTTTTGACATGTATTTGTTAAAGAATATTTCTCAAATTGATAGACCGTACAGATTCCTAATTAAACAATCAGTGGCCTCACAAATCTTAGTTATGAGAACAGACTGGCAGCCCTCTCTCTCTTACTATATTAGGTTTCTTTTAGATTTCACCATACAGACCTGTGACTATTCTTTTCAGCCATGAAAAATACAACCTTTATTGACCTTTGTTTCATTGCAGAACAATTTTTTTCCTCAAATACCCACTTAAAGGACTTATACCTTCATAAACAAATAATTGAGACACATTAGTGTAATAGGGTCATATCCAGATGTATCCCTCCACTTTTGTAGCAAACCTCAACTACATATCAAGCAGGGGAGCATTCTTACCATTTTTAAGGTTGTTGTTGTTGTGTCTTTCGGCTTTTCCCGGTTAGAGGTCGCCACAGCAGAACTCCGGTCCACTAATGATTGGCAGTAGATTTTTACATGCCGAGTTGCCAGCCCTGATGCACAACTTTCAACGAAGGTATGCCAATTCACGCATATCTCCACAAAGAAGATGCTTTAGCGGAGAATCGAGCAGGACAACGTCTTACTGTGAGGCGACAACGCTACCGCAGCACCACCACCGCAGTTTGGTAAACCTTGATAAATGAATAGGTAAACACAATTTCTTCCCTGGTCAGTCTTGTATTCCCCTCCTTGTGACTGGAGGGAATTTTTTAATACAAATTTTAGCTAGACTTGTAAAGATCTTTGTACTGCTTGCCTAGTATTTACATACAAACCTTAGGACTCAGAAAACAGTTATCAGATATCCTTCACATTGAAAGATATAACTGAGTACCAAAATGTATGCATAGATACATACATATATTAAAAAGAAGTTCCAAACCACAAGAGCATACTTTGAATACTTGGACTCAAGTAATCCAAAATCCTAACATCTGTTTTGACAGATTAAAAGCCACTGACTTACTTTTTAGCCTAAACTTGTTCTTCTGCGGGAGTGGACTGGTAATTTTTATTTTTGTTTTCTAATGTGTAAAAGCAACCAAATCTAATTTTATTCATCTGTTTGATAATTGAATTTAGAAACGCTATATGGGATCAAAACTCATTTCTAGTGGTCTCTCTAGTTTCTGTATAGATCTGAAATTCAACTGGCCTACAAAAATGTCCAGTGTTAATATAGAAGAATTGGTTTTGTTATTTTGGGTCAGACTGAAAATTGGCAGCCCCACCCAGGTAAAAGAAACTTCCTTAGACTGGCTTTTTAGTGGGCTTCATTAACTGCAGATTTTGTTAACCACATGAGAAAATAGTTTTATCCATGATATGGGCAAAGGAATCGGTGCTAGTGTTTCTTTATAAAGTATGGGTTAGAAGGCCAATCTTTTCAGTAAGATGGTCTAGTGCAAAGATTTACTTATAGATATACAGAACCTCTAGCATTTGTATACATGTATGTGCAATTTAACTGAAAACTAATATTAATAAGATTCTATATATTGGCCATCTCTCTTAGGAAAGAAGAAAAAGAAGTGTTCACATTTTTGTAATAAAACATAATAAAAAATAAACAAATTAAATGAATGCAGAAATCTAAGCTACTCTGAACATGTGACTCCCTAAGAGGAGACATTTTTAAGCTGCTTGCTTCCATTAAATTACAGTGGGAAAATGCACTGCATTTATACATGAGTGCATACATGTGCTGATAAATGCAGATGCATACACAAATAATTGGAACTTCTCTATTTCCGCTTTATCTTATGTGTATTTTTAGAATGTAATGCATTAAAAATAAACGACTAACAAAAGACATAAGTATAGTAATGTAATGTGCTACACCAAAACAAATGAAATTCTTTGGTATATATCATGACTGTCATTTATGTGTACCTCTGCCTTAGTGTAACTTCATTGAAACCAAGATGGTCTATTAACAACAGTTGCAAGAGGTAGCAGCTACCGATGGGCAACAATTTATTGTACATCTGCACTGAAAGATAGTTGTTCATCTTTAAGTGTCAGTTTTAAAGACTGTCTGTTCTAAATTAAGTAATTTATATAGTGTTTACTTATACTAGACATAACACTTTAGGTGTGAGGAGATCACTCTGTTTGGTGTTCTGCTTTGGACAGGATTAATATTAAAATACACACATTACTTTTCTCAGTAATTCTAAAGAATCAGGATTAGGTTGTCTCTCAAGGGAATTCCCTCTTGGAAAACTCATATATGGCAGAGATGGAGACATTGTGTTTCAACTGTAACACAATGAAGGATTCCTGATGATTTATTACCACACCAGTAAATGATCTCAGCACTATGACCTCACTTGAAAATAAATTTCCCTACAAAACAATGCTCGTCTATTTCAGTGTTTAGCATATAAAGCAATCTATACATGAGATTAGTTTGCAGGAAAATACAAATAGTGTAAAATCGTGGTGATAAACATCACCATTAATATATCAACCTTTGCTGGGATGCCATTGCTGACATAAATTCACACATTACTTTGTGCACTGGAGGTGGTACATTATCATTAAAGATTTATCAGCCTAAGTGTGCATGCTAGTTCTGGGTTTACACACACACACACACACACACACACACACACACACACACATGCACACATACACAGACTTACTCTACTTTGTACTATAGGACTGGGTTACACTGCCTTATATAAGAAAATTGTTGTTGTCAGTTTAGTTCTGGACCTGCCAATGTCTGCACTATATTTCATCTTGACCATTTTAGTTGAGAAGCAGAAATAGTTTTATTTGAAAATAAGAAAGAGGTCAGTAAATTACAGGGGGCCAGTATGTCTCACATTTGTCGTGCTGGCCTAGTAATAGAAACTCTTTCAGCATAAGTGTATGGAACCATACCCCACTATGGTCAACTCTCCAAAAGGCACATATATAGACAAACGGGACTCTGGTAACTGTAAAAATCTGAAAGTATTCATACAATATCTACCATGAAAGAAGTTTAATTTTTATATGAACCAAGAATGACATGCATACTACACACACATACAAATGCAGTTTCAGGTTGCAGGTATTGGACAAGTACATGTGCTATTCATCCATTCATCCTTACAAGGCTTTAGTACTTTAAACAGATTTTAAATGATTTTATTAGTTCAGCTTGCTTAATATTACCTGCATAAAATTCCACCAACAGCTTTCCTACATGGGTAGTTTCAGTCAATCTAGAATTGTATCCCATAGACTAAATGCAACTAGCAAATTTGTTAGGCCAATGCAATTAAATAAAATGCTTTCATAAAAGTAATAAATAAGATTTAATCCCCAACCTACCTATAACATTGTAAATACAAGTGTGACAGTTTTTGACATTTTGATGTTTCTGTTCTGTTATGTTCAGGTCTCCTGCCTCATTACAAACTTTAATACTCTATTAGCCAGTGTTGGTGAAATCTTTACATCCACCCTCCCTCCTTTTTTACAGTTTTATCAGTTTTACCACCTAACTCTAGAATATTCTCCTTGCACGACTGTCTTTACAGTTACATTTATTTAATCGTTTTTCACATGTATTCAGGCGAGCTGATCTCCCTGTAATGTTTTTCCTTTCTTCTGCTTGCCTGTATACTTTATCTTTCAGATGATGCACTCATTTTCATAAAGGAATTTTGTTTTCTCTTTCTCTCTGATGCTATTTTGTAATCAATCTACAAATAAATCTTATTTGTTTTTAAGAGTACTCCCTATTTGAGGTCAAAGTGAAAGAGTAGTAATATTTAAAATCTTCCCTCATTATTTACAACGTATGTTAAGGCTGCTGAATGTCTGAATTTGCCTCAACTGTACTATTTGCAGTAACATTCTAGAGATATGTCATGACTGGCTGTACTCCCCAATGCCTTAAAGCAATGGAAACAATGCAGTCAGTAGAAACATAATGGTCCAAGTCACCTGTTTGTGTTGGAGAACATTTCATGCTGGATGCTATGAATGTTATTCAAGAAAAAAGCCATTTCCATCCTATATTGTGTTAAAGAATCACAACATTTTAGAGGAATTTGGTGGCAATGGCATTAGGCAATCATAGATTTTAGTTCTCAAACTAGCAAGAGGGGGCCATGCAGCTCACTGACCCTGAAAAGATTGGACACCATTGTAAAACTTTTAAATCTCAATGCCTCTATAACAGTATCATTACCACTGGAAAATATTGCATAAAAGCAAACAACTGATTTCATAATGTCTTTAATAATCTTTTTCTCCTATGCTCTTCTAAATGGAACTTTAAATGTCCTTGTTGTCTTGCCAATATATATCCAAATAGCAAAAGCTTTAGCATACTTACATATAAACAAAATTTTGTGAGGAATTTAATCCCATCATGCTTTCTGTTTTAAATTAATGAATTTAGATGCAAATGTGTTAAAAATGTCTTGGTATATTTTAAGCAAGAAAAGGTTAGACAGATAGGCATATCTATGTAACCTGCTGGAAAGCCAGCTGTCTCAAAGACAGGACTCGGAAAGTTAGGATTGGAGAGACTACTTCTACAAAGAGGCTGGTCACCAGTGGAGTCCACAGGGTCTCTGTGCTGGGTTTGCTCCTCTTTGGCATCTATTTCTCAGAAGTCAAGGTCAATGTCAAGGGGTTCTGGCTTACCAAGTTTAAAGACCATTGCAAGCTAGGCAAAATAATGCGCATTCCTCCACTGAGATACTAACATCTTACAGGAAGGTCTATTACAGACAAATGACTGGTGGCAAATCCATGGCTTAAAACTCTATGTCAAGACATGCATACAAGTACCTTTTCAGAAACTGGCCACAGAGGGAAATTACCGCATTCTTAAAACACCCCTAAAAGAAGACAGAGTAGGGTTTTGGGGATTCATGTAGATAATAACCTGCCTTTCAACTAACATGTGTCTAAGGTAATATGAAAATCATTCTAAGTCCCTTAACCTATAAGTAAGGTCATGGCATCCAGATCCAGGGAAGTCATTGTGTCACTGTGTTCAGTCTTTGTCAGACCCTTCACTGAGTATAACACCCAGTTAGGTAAGTACCTGATCCGGCACATGCAACAACTGGAATGTCCACAGAGGTTTCTCTCAAAAAGAATACTGGGCATAAACACACTGTCCTATGCAGATCACCTCAAAGCCCATTCGGTATACTATTTCCTACAGACTGTTGGAAGGGGATTTTTGCTTGGCATACAAGTCATCCTTAGATCCCGCTCTGATGGCTCTTTTGCATATCAGCAAAATGAACTTCTCCAGAACTACTAGATCAAAGGATTTAAACTTTGCTTGCAACATATACAGAACATGTTAGCAAAGCAGGCATATATCTCAGGCAATCCCCAGTCTCTGAAATAGACTTCCCAGTCAACCTCTCTACCGTACCGAATTCATTGGTATTTACCATTTCTGAGGGCAAAATATTGGGGTGCCATGAATTCCCGAGTGGCCCCTTTGATTTCCAAATTTCCCGGTCTTTATTTATTTATTTATTTTTTGTATTATCGGTTACCGCCACTTTAAATTTTTGTCTGATGTTATTATGCATCACCAGCCTATAGGGGCATGCGTTATGACATCGGCTACTGCCTGTTGGACTTGGAAGGAATACAGAATAATAGTGATGTCAGCAGGCTGTGGGCGGCAAAATCAGAGTCCTCAGGTAAGAGCAAGATACTGTGTACAAGTTTGTTCGTTGTTGTATGCATTATAAACTCCACCAGCCAGCCACTCTATATGTTTGTTGTTTCAGTTTGGAGGGAATAGAGAATAACAGTGATGGCAGGCTGTGGATGGCATAATTTAAGTTTTTGCAGAGTCCCCACTCCCCAGGTAAGAACAAGATACTGTGTACAAGTTTGTTCGTTGTTTTATGCATTATAAACTCCACCAGCCAGCCACTCTATACAAGTTCTTTCTTTCAGTTTTGCTGCCTTTAGATTTATGGGGTGTGTGCATTCAATTGTTGCTCTTTACTGTGTGAAGAAATGGGTATTCAACCCAGCCAGCCACTCCAATTCACCTGCAAGTTTGTAGTTTTGCTGCATTTAGATATAGGGTGTGTGTGCTTGCTTTCAACCGTTGCCTCTATACTGTGTGCAGAATTGTTGATCGTTCTTTCGGTGTACTGCTGCTGCTTTCTTGTGCATTAAGTCCACTGAGATACCAGCACTGATTAAGCTGCATTTAGGGTTGCCTGCTTTACAACTAAATGAGAACAAACACCGATCTCTGTAGTACTACCTGCAAGGGCTGAAAACATTCATTTTACAGTGAGGCATCTCCCCCCATAAATCCACAGGCCTCCTATAGCCACTTTACTTATTTATGTACTAAATCCATGTTTACACTTCACACAGAAATGGATAAAAAACAAAATTCCCAAAAACAGAGCACAGCAGTCTGGCAGACACAATAGTGCTGTGTTGCATGGATAACAATAGAACAAAAGAAGCTTCAAGGAACAGTAACATCAAGAAAATTCCACTGGGAAATTAAAAAAAAATAAACACATTTTTCTTAAAGACTCCCAGAAAAGTCACAATAAACAATACATATATAAGATATTAGATAAAAGTAGATCAACAAAATCAAGTATTAATACATATGAAGTGTCCATAAAAATGGGTGAGCCAGTAATAATATTGAATACAAGGAGTCATTTTATATAAATGAACCTTTAATGAAGCAAGTGAAATTCAGTATTAAAAGAGACTAATCATATCAGTAGTTAATATCACAATAAGTAGTCATGCAAACTGTGAAGGTCAAGACGTGTGTGATGCATAGGTGAGATGGGTGAGTGCAAGTTGCTCTTCCTTTAAGAAGGAATAAAAGTTCAGTCCCAAACTCTAGTTTTGAATCAACTTTGCTGGTCTTATTGTAGTAAAAGGTATCGATTAGAATACCCTCTGAGTGACCAGGAGGTTACCTATGGGTATATATTTAATGAAGGTAGGGGTAAGCCATCACAGTTTAGTATTTTGTATATGCGTGTTAGGACAAGATCAGATTGTCTCTTCATGTGGAGTCATTTAGCTTGAGAGAGTGTCATGCCTGAATTTGTGAGAGACAGAAAGAGAGACAGAGTGAGAGAAGAGCGACAGAAGAACCATCACATTATGTCTGAAAGGAAGTTTGATGTCACGTAGAAATGTCTTGGTGGTATTAACAGTGAGGTGAAGCTCTTATTTTCTGCTCTTGCTTCTGGACTGAGGAATATGGATAGATTATGTCACTTCAAAAAGCTTCAGCTAATTTTGATGTTTAGGTGATGTAGGTTAGATAAGGTTTTGGGTAAGGAAGCGACCCACATATTTCAAGGTGGGAGTAAGTTCAATGGCTTTGTCTGGCAGAAGGACAAGGCATTGGAACAGTCTGGTCCAGCTGTCAAAAACATCCTTTGCTTTTTTTTTTTTGAGAAGAAAATACTTATTACCACATCAAGAAATTATTTTTGTGAGGCACTGATGAAGTTCTTTAATAGTAAGGTAGGACGAAAAGTTGATTTGAATGGGTCAAGCTTATCAGTGTGCAGACTGAAGATCAGATGGGTGGCAGCTGATAAACTTCAACTTGTTCATGTTGCTGATGTTGAATTCCAAATTCTTGTGCATTTTGTAATTCAAGTCCACTGAGAGGTGTGTGTGTAATGCCCCTGGTAGGTATACCTGGATGTTAGGGTAACCCAGGCTCAAACGCTGTACCTTGGCTACAAGAAGGAAGAGCCTGAGTTCTCTACCCATTCCACCACACTTCTGACTGAAGGAGTTCTAGCTCTCAACTGTACAATTTCCACAGAATGTTTGGCTCAACTGTACAAATTTAATGTTTGGCTCATATTTTTTGGTCTATTCCTCTTAAAATTTGGACAGCACAATGGTAGTGTTGTTGCCTAACTGTAAGAGGTTCTCTGGTATGATTCTCAGCTGAAGTGCCTTCTGTGCAGAGTCTGCATGTCCCTGTGTTTGTGTGGGTTTCCTCTGGGTGCTCTGGTTTCCTCCCACAATACCAGAGTATGCTTTTTGAGTATTTCTCCCCAGGCATCTGTTGAAAATTGGCTTCATTCCAAGTCAGACTTTCCCAATAAACAAATGTTAAATTAAAATAAAATTTATGGTTTTCTGGGAAATCAGTGAGAACTAAATTCACTAAACAATGATAGCCATTTAAGTTTGTCTTCCTGTCTTTCAGCAAACAGACAGTAGCACTGCATTTTATTCTAGCAACGTTCTAAGATTATACAAGCAATGTTTAAAATGAGTCCCTGGTTTTGGGCCTTTGCGCCCCCCCCCCCCCAATAAATTTTGGCTTTTTCCTGATTTCTTGTGCTGCACAGTTCTTCAGGGAAAGAGAAGTTTAGTGCTGCTTATCCGAAGTCTACTGCATTGTTAGTAGCACAACAGGTAGTGTACTTGCATTTGTGCAAAAGGCTTTGGGTTCTACTCGCACAGCATGTAGATGGATCACTGATACTGTACTGTGTTGTACTTTTAAAGGGGGTGGATGCTGCAGTTCTAAGAATGTCCTCCTTTGGAAGTGATACCTAGTAACTATGAACCTGTTATCAGTTTGCCATCTGTTCCTTATAGAAATATTACTAGCTTATCATTTTTTTTTAATGTGACATAGGCAATTTATTCTTCAAGGGCAACAGGCACTTTATTTGTAGATGAAACAATGAAATATAAAGTTGCTTGCTAGCAGCAACCTCTTCATTAGTTACAGATCTCTTTAATGTGGAATTATTTAGATGACTTTTACTTCTGCAGAGATTGTGCGTATTTACTGATACTGGTGGACTGTAGAAGTTTGAGTAGATTTTTATGATGGAAATGTTCTGAATTGGGCAGTTTTGTCATTATTGGTTCATGCAGTTTGTTTCATTGCTTACTGGAAAAATGTTCAAAACAATAAATTTAAAATGCGCTTTAACAAGTGTGCTGTATTATAGAAGGAATATAATTTAATACAGTCAGTATCAAAGAACATATGCATGTTTTGTGTGCAAGGGGCCTATGATTTGAAAACTGTCCAAAGGTAATCCTTATCCCCCACTGGCCAGATGCATTTTCTTTGCATGTGGATTTCAATGCTGTTTCAATGAATGTAAGTTTCAAGGGCAGAGAAGTTTTAATGCTAAGTCTATTTTCATTGTAAGGCTGTATTGGTTTGTTTAGTAGATATCTATTAGTGTCTGTGCTATAAAATGTAAAATAAAATCCAAATAATCATTGTAGAAGTAAAGCAGTATGCACACATTAGTGTTTATGCTAAATGGGGAGGAATAGCCAGGTAATGGGACATTGGAATGGCTGCAGGGGGACTCTGGGGCCATATTTTGGTTCTGTTCTTCAGTTTGTTTTTGAAAGTTGGTATCCCACAATCCCATTGGAGCAGGCGGGGTTACATAATTATGTATGTAAATATTATGTTAATCAGCGTACAGATTTGTACCTATTTTTCATGGGCCTTTGTCCAGATTTTTGATGTTTCCAGGTTAGCGGTATGCTTCCCATCCATGTGAAGTAGAGACCTTCCCTAACCCCATTCAAGTGCAGTCTGGGCCTGCAGATGGGAAATCTGAAATTCACCCTGTATCTGAGATGGATAGTTACAAAAGTGCTGAAAATTATTTCTTTCCTTTTTTTTTTTTTTTTGTTCCTCAGCTCAAGCAGTTTCCTTTTTTTTCCTCTGTCCTAAACTTTGGGTTGAAGGAGCACCAGTTTTTCAAAATACCCAGGTCAACAAGTGACCTAGCTACAGCTCTGCATAAATGGCCAAGTTTATAGCTGTATTAAAGCCATCAGAAAGGCCCAGTGGAAGACAAAAAAAAATCTTAAAAATGTCTGCAGTCCAACTCTTGCAACATTTACTGTAAGATAACATGATATGATTAAAAGGATGTTGCTAAGTGGGTGATTAGAGATTGATGTTCATGGAAGAAGACGCTGGATTTTATTAATGCATTACTATCTTTTTTTTCATATGTAGTTACTAATATATACAAATAAGCTGGACAATCCTATCTTGGACTGCAAAGTATCAGACTTGCTAAGAAGCAAGTTATATTTTAAGTCAGGTGTTATAAGAGAAAAAAATGTGGGTAAACTACAATATGCAACTAAGACTACCAGTGGGAGTGGAGATGCAAATGTTTCTGAATATCTGTCATCAGTTACAGTGATAGAAGCTTTAAAATGAAGAGTATTATAAGGCTGGTAACACTAACAAATTCAATAAAACAGATTACCAGATTACCGGAAAGCACTTAAATCAGGATCCTAATTAAAGTTTCAGATGATGAGATTCATAGCTGGGATGTTCAATAGTAACAGACACTCATTGTAGCCTGTTGTATATAGTGCAGACAACAAGCTAACAGATCTTGGATCCCATGTCTGTATTTATGTGTCAGGATAATACATGGGCAAAAACATGCATTACATTTGTGAGGAAATGTATGACTTAATAAGCAGACAGTAAACTGATCTTAATTTATATTACTTTATACTGAGGCATCTCAACAAATACTATATACAAGATTAAATTACTGTACTGTTTCAGAACCACTAGCACACACTCTTTCTCTACTGTTGTGGTGCCCATAAAACACTTGGCTATACAGTGCTTCCACTGGTATACACCATTATAAGTTATATGTATAACAGTTTGCAAAGTGTTCTGCTTTGCATTTGTAAATGGCAAAAATAGTTAAGAACCCAGGCTTATTGCTTTCTTAAGCATTTCATAATTCCTTGAGGCAACTCACTTTATGATCTAACTGGGCAATGGAGTAGCACTTGTTTATTTACATCTTACAATTCGTCAGTTGTAATTTGAAGCTGATTTCACTTACTTTAAAGTAATGGACATGTTAAGTGGGGACTCCACACACTTAATTGCTGCATGGATTTAGGAAATTAAACTGATTAATCCTGAGGGTGCATACTTGTATTTGTGATAAACTGAATTAATTTCACTTTAGCTTTACGTTTTTTTCTGAGTTATCGTTATGCTTTTGAAGGTTTATACTTAATGAAAGTAAATGGTTTCTCTTCAGCTGCAATAATTAATTTAATTATTGAATGTTACCAATCAAAAACCTGATAAAAATAATACCAAAGGTAAGATTTCCAGTGTCTCAATATTTAAAACTATAATCGCTCCCTAGGAAGTTCAAGGCACTAAGTGTGACCATTGCATCCTGCTAGTTCTCTGTCCTGATAAGACTTGGGGGGGGGGGGGCAATTTATGAATACCCATCCACTTATCCTGGTCCTGCTAAAAGAAGACAATATGTCATACTGCTTTATCTCCCAGAGCTCTCTTATTGAGAGGGGAGGAAGGCGCTGATTATCAAAGCTGTCTCTCCACCAACATTTATTGTCTTACTGAAGTGTGTTTACATCTCTTGTTCTGATTTTTGTGGAACCTTTTTTGTGAAGGTGTAAAAGATTTATTTATTCATTAGTTGTTAAAATGATAGACTGGTTGGTGCAAATACCCTTTTCAACTATGACCTGGGCACAGATGCTTGTAAGAAAGATTTTATCCACTGACATATTTGGTAGGCGACATGTAACAGTTATGCAAAGTATCAAGATGTGTACAGGTTTTAAAAATTATATAAAAGTGCATGATTAATACAAGTACATGGTGGCTTTTGTAATACACATATTCTAGTGGCATTATTCACATTTGCAGGCAGTATGTCTACATATTTCCAAATGTATGACTGAGAGGTACAATCCTTTACAATTTTGCAGTTAGTTGGTAGACAAAGGCTTGACAGGGTAATCATACATAAACAATAAAGATGAGGCAGAGGCGGTGCCAACAGAGAAATATTTTCTGATTCAAGGTGAAATACAGCTAGTATGCCATGTACCTTAACTGGTGTCAATTTACATCATTATGTCAGTATTCAGATGACCCTTGTTTGAAGTCTAGAAGTGTAGTCTCCATTTTTACCTCTGTTGGAAGTTTATTCCACAAAGTAGATTGTAGTCTAGAAAAAGTGTATTCACCTATGGCAGTTTTAAATAGGGGGGGGTCTGCCTAGTGTGAGATTGCATTCTTTGGTATTTCTTAATGAATATATATATATATTCCCTTATTGAAAGCTTTCTTTTAAAGGGGGAACAGTGGGCTTCATTTAATATTTTGAATAGGAGAGTATCATATAAGTCAGTTGATCTTGTTGTGATTTTTATATCACAATGGTCTAGTCAATAGTCTGCCAGTAGAGCAAGTCTGCATATTTTGTTTTCAGTTATTTGTTGTCTTCGTGTTGGAAACAGAGATGAAGGCTAGTAGAGGAAAACCATATTTGAGTTTGGACAAGAGAAAATTTTTTGGGCAGGGTGAGCAGTGCTTATCAGGTGAACAGTTGACAGATTTTACCGAAGAGTTTTAGTTGTGAAAGAATTTTACTTACAATGTCATCATTGTATGAATAAAGAGAAAGAAGTGGGTCCAGGGTGACGCCAAGCTATTTTATTCTGTGACTCGTGGAATAATATCTTTATAGTTGTCACACATTTTAAAGTTTGAGAGAGAAGGAATGTTGTGGTTAGAGTATGGCAGGATCTCCTATTGATCAGATGGAAATGCATAGGTCTCATCTAAGGAGCCTATACAACACAGAAAAGAAGGACGGTGCTTCTAGCCTTTCTGGTAGCTTAGGGATTTTAAGGCTATGATCTTCTCTGTTAGGAATCTCTGAGGGTTTTTTAGCTTTTGATATGTTTTGTGAGAAACATTCCAAAAGGAGCATTGTACTCTATAACTGGTCTGATTAATGCCGAAGACAAGGGGACAATAATTTCTTCTGTACCAGCAGTTTGATATATACATAACATACAGTTCTAATACATTTGTAACACAAGCATAAGAATCATGCTGATATTCACAAATGACATATAATTATTTATAAAATTCCAGATAGCTGGGCTGGTAGTATCTCCTTTCATGACAATTTAAAATAAAACTGTGCCACTAACACCACATGCTGTCATACATATGGCAATTTAAAATATAAATGTACCACTAACACGACATGCTGTCATACACATGGCAATTTAAAATAAAACTGTACCACTAACACCACATGCTGTCATACATGCTGCAATTTAAAATAAAACTGTGCCACTAACATCACATGCTATCATACACATGACAATTTAAAATAAAACTGTGCCACTAACATCACATGCTGTCATACACACGGCAATTTAAAATAAAACTGTACCACTAACATCACATGCTGTCATACAGACGACAATTTGAAATAAAACTGTGCCACTAAAATGACATGGTGTCATACACAACAATTTAAAATAAAACTTTACCACTAACATGACATGCTGTCATACACATGACAATTTAAAGTAAAACTGTGTCAGTAATACCACATGCTGTCATACACACAACAATTTAAAGCAGAACTGTGCCACTACTCAGCAACAAGTTCAAAAGGTGTTGTACTCATCATGCTAACACCCAACCTTTTATTAACTGACAAACAGGAGCAGCTAAAACTGCCACTGTATTTTAAAGGATCACAATCTGCTCTCTAACTGCAACCCTTTGCATGTGTTCTCAAATACAGATATTAAGAAAATGATCTGTCAGTTTTCAATCTCAATGTAAATTTCTTTCCATCCATTTTGAAAATTGTAATTTTCATTTTAAAACAGGTATGATCAATAAGTTTTCCCTACATTTTACAGAGGTCTAGTTCACTGAAATTTCAGCTGGAAGAAACTGACTGACTAATGCTTTGAAAACAAAACATAACATTTTTTTTTTATGGAATGGACTTTTAAGACTTTTTTATTGATTCAAATGAAACACAACCATGAACAAAACTTAAAAAAAAGCCTTAATTTGAGTCAATGACAGAGCACAAAAAGAAATTACAGCAGCAGTGATTTCCTATGGGACACATTTGAGGAGTTTAAATCAGGGGAAAATAAGTTTATCAGGGAAATAACCAGTTTAAACTCATTAACTTTGTACATAGAACACATGTAAGGAAACTAGAAAATATTTGTAACAATGTTATCTCATGACAATTAGACACAAAACTACTACAAAAACAATATTATTAGTATCTGTTATACTTATTTTAAAATAGTACCAATATTCTTCATACTTTTGACTCCACAACTAATTTGCTTACTTAGTTTTAACCAATGAACATTATTTTATGAAGCAAATGGTATAGTCTATCAGACCAGGGTATAGGATTTCAAGAACTTCTAGGGTTAATGTATTTATTTTTTTCAGTTTTATAGTACTTTGGTCTTTTTGCTCTTTGTTTCATAATTAAGTATGCTTTCCTCTACCTCAATATATGTTTGGTTGTGGTATTTTAAGAAATTCATGCTCCTTTTCTAAGACACAATTTGCCAAGCAAGTTAATATTTTGTGTGTGTGTGTGTATATGTGTGTGTGTGTGTGTGTGTGTGTGTGTGTGTGTGTGTGTGTGTGTGTGTGTGTGTGTGTGTGCGTGTGTGGGCACGTGTGTGCGCGTGTGTGTGTATGTGTGCATGCCTGCGTGCGTGTGTGTATAAATGTATGACTATGCATCCATGCATGCGTGTATGTATATGTATGTGTGCGGGCATGCGTGTGTGTGTGTGTGTGTGTGTGTGTGTGTGTGTGTGTGTGTGTGTGTGTGTGTGTGTGTGTGTGTGTGTGTATATATGTGTGTGTGTGTGTGTGTGTGTGTGTGTGTGTATGCGTGTGTATGTATGTTTGTGTTTGTGTGTGCTCGCACACATGTATATAACACAAACATGGAAACACTCTCATTATATTACCTAGATATATTAAGTAAAAGGATAAAAATTCTTAATGCTTGCAAATCAGCAGAAAGTAATATAGTAACAAAATGATCTGCATATGATTAGATGTTTCATAATTAGCCAGTTCTAAGTAGTACATTGATTACAATTTTAAAGGCAGAGATTAGCGCACTTTAAGAGTAAATATAAAGCTTTAGAATAGTATTATTCATGCAAACTGCAACATAAAAAAATAAAAGTAAATAATTGCAGTTTAGTCAGTCAGGACAAAAATGTAATTTGCAGCTGATTACAGCACATAATTATCAACTAGTGCCAGACTGGAGTCAAGAGTTACAGATTTACAATTATGTATCAATAAACATTTAGATATTAGTGATTAGAAGCATTTGCAAACTAAAAATCCGTATTACCGATAAATATACTAGGAAGTTCTTAAGTGATGAGAAAAGTTAAAGGAACTGGGTTTTTATATTGCAGCTGTTTTTTTAAATTGATTTTTCCAGCTTACATGGAACCATCTCTGTTCTTTAATAAGCTATCATATATTCCTCCATATCTAACATAGCATTTGTGTTTCTGGTTGCCACTGGTAATTTTAAATGACTGCTGGTAATCATAGGGAAGATGGGAAATGGAATTAGTAGTACTGAGGTATCCTTTGGGACATGTTGTCATGTGAGTTAAGGAGTTGATTAACCCTGTAGAAGCTCGTCTTATGTAGATCTTTTGTAATATATGACATTTCTTTAGAGGAGCAAGGTAGGCGGTTCATAAAGAAAGAAAGCATTTGGTGCCTAAATAGCATAGCATTAGAGGCACATCGGAGATATTTCACATGATGCTTAATTGGAAACAAATTCAGTCCTATGGCATGCACAAGTTGTCTGGTTGGAGTGAATAAACTGCATGGACCACATACTAACACTCTGGAAAAAATATCTATAAAGGAATGACATGATCAAATGCCATCAAAGTTTGTCTAGCTTTTCATAAGCACACTGATGTTAAAACTAAGTGTAGAATCAGACAGTAAATGGGTTTTCTTATAAATCTTTCCTTTAACTAGCATATACTGTACTGTATGCTCTAGTATATAACATTACTGTAAAACTGTAACATGTACAGTGTATTGGACTAATATATTATCTATAAACAATAACTCTGTGTGTAATATCCATCTGTTCTGGCAGTTTTTTTGTAAAGCTCTATAGCAGGGGGAAGTAGATCTAGCTGAAACAAGGGCATGTCACGTGACTGCATACTTTAGAGAGAACAAGCAATTTTTTTTTCATTTCTTGCTGCAGTCAAAAAAATGTATTATTATATTTATTATACTTATTTAATATCAAACTAATTATATCACAATGGTCTCCAAAGAAGGTTTGCCATTGTTGCAGCGTGTTTGGTTGTGATGCAGTGTTTTTCCTGAGAGGCATATTCTTTCCAGTTTCATGGTTATCTTTTGCCATCTGTTAGGCTGGCTTTTCAAGTTATTATATGAGCTTGATCCTATAATCAACAATTAAAAGAGGTTTAATCATCTGTGTTTCATGTTGTGTAATTTCTCCCTTGAAATTTAAATGCTGCATATGGCACTTACAATCTAACAAGAATCTACAAAAATCACTTTCTGAATTAGAGAGTTACTTTCTATGCATAAATATGCATGTGTGTGCATGTGTATATTCTGTTATTAAACCTCAAAATAATGAGAACTTGGATTGCAAATGCTCTGTCCACAAACCTCCAAAGCTGCCCACAGCCTGAAATAAGTGTCTGTTACCAGGTGCTACAAGTGGGGTAAAGCCCCCCCAACTCTTGAAGTTATACATTTCAACGTCATGATTGCACAAGACTGCTGAAAGGAGAAAGTCTATTAAATGGTATACATTCATGTTCAGAAATTAATTTTTTTCAATTTTATGGGCACACGCAGATGATGTTTACACTCTACCACATCAAAGACATGTGGTAAAGGATTAGCATTATGCAGTCCATCCACCTATATCATTAAATCATCTGTCATGTGTAAGTGTAATAGCTTGTTCTCTGCTGTCATGTCTTTTACATTGCTCACCTAGAACCAATAACAATGATACTTGGTGTGTCATGTGTGGTTTAAATTGTTTCCTTTTAGTTTAGAAACTACTACTCATGTATTCACAGGTTTCATAATGCATTTACCTTTTTACCCGCGGTGGTGGTACTGCTGTAGCGTTGTCGCCTCACAGTAAGATGCTGTCCGGTTCGATTCTCAGCTAGAGCGTCTTCTGCATGGAGACATGCATGAATGGGCGTACCTTCGTTGAAGGTTGTGCATCAGGGCTGGTAACCCGGTACGTAAAAATCAATTACCAATCATTAGCAGACCGGAGTTCTGCTGTGGCGACCCCTAACCAGGAAAAGCCGAAAGACACAACAACAACAACCTTTTTGTTTTTAGTCTTTGTGATTATGAACAGTTAGGTAAACATAATTAAGTTTCTTTAATCATGATACTGTTTTTGGGCTAACTACTGGTCTTCAGTATGATTCTTTCAGATTAAAGCAACATTTGTTACAACAGTCCACATGACAAGCATGTGTTTATATAGGGAGATAGAACATATCTTAGCAATTCCCAGGAAAGAAGATTCCAGAATCAGTAAGCCTTATGACATCCCTGTCTCATTTTCAGAGGAACTCATTTTCAGTTTAACTTGACTCCCTAAAACTACAGTGGCTATGACTGAAGTAAACAGCAAGAGGCATGACTTTTCTCATTAATTGTTTATACTGAAGGGGCTACAAGGCTTACACAATTTGTTGCTCAACATACTAAAAAAGATTCAAATGTGCAATCATTTCTGAATATCCACAAGAATATGGTAAAGAGAAAAAACTGTTTAGCCTCCACTACACTAATATCAACCTTAACAAGGAACAGCATTTGGAATTATAATCAGCGATGGCAAAGCCAGAGCCAACATAGTGCAGGAAATAATATAAATTCACAGTTGTTGCATGTACTCATAAATACAGCACATATTTTAAAGACTTTGATCAGTTGGCAATACTTCCCTGCGCATTAGAAGAAAATGTTCCTGTCCTGAGACAATTGAGGTAATATATTATAAATTATTGTAAGAAGACAGTCCTACTGAAGAAGGAATAAAAAGCATAGCATATCATTTACAGATGCTAATAGTAAAGCATAATATGGAGTAATACAGTCTGTAGGATACACAGAAATGGAGACTAATTTATAGTAGTATACATGCTTACTCATCCGAATACAGTAAACTCTCAGATAACTGGACCTCAAACAATTGGCACTCTCAAGCAACCAGCAAAAAAATCGAAGAAATACAGAACAGTATGAACAGTTCAATTTTCATGTGTTGCACTTTCTGTTTTCCTCCCACAGAAACATACCTTTATGTTTTTAGAGTTTTAGAGTTTTAAAAAGGAAGATTGGAATAAATTCCCTCTCACAATACAGTGTTTAAGGTATGGTCTGGTATAGTATAAGGTACAGTATTAGTCAGGCCTATTTTTAATAGTAACTCTCAAGCAACCAGAAACTACAGTTATCCGACATCTACCAATCACCCATGTGTGCCGGTTAGCTGAGAGTTTACTGTATTACTTATCAGAAGAAAAGGGTAAACAGCATAAATAGTGCAACCCCCAAGACCAATCCCTGAGTGACTGCACTCTTAACTTCAGTCAAAAGGTGCTAAAAATCCAGAAATTAACACTTGTCTCCTTTCACATTATCTGTTATTAATCACGTTAATCAGATATAAACTGATGTTGGGAGTTATTTAATACTAAACAATACCAAAGTATTTAATACTGCCAAAAGCCAAATTAAAGAAATTTCATAATGGTTGACAAGGAATTCTAAAAGGAATAGCTGGTTCTAATGTTAGAAAACACTGCCTTTCTATATGTGCCAGAACTAAGTCATTTGTCCAGAAGCTCTGATCGTCATTGGTTAGAAAAGAAATCACTGACAGTCCTTCTCCACCATTAATCATACGAAGAGATTTGATATTACAATGTCTAACCTAGTTTTTCCATTTCATCTATTTTCCAAAATATAGACCATTTTTCCAGCAGTAATTCATTCTGTAGTTCTAGTACCGACAAACACCTTTCATGTTCAGCTGCTGAAAAGCTGAGCTTTTTTAAATGCTGTGGTTCTAGGGAATGTACTTAGGGTGGTATTCATAGATGTTGCATAATGTTGTAAGGTTATTTGCAATATTTGTGAGTGAGCATAGCTCCCCAGCAATTCAAACAGGCCATTTACGATAATGTGTGATGCCCACAAACAAGTTCAAGAAAATTAAATATAATGGAATGTAAATGAGAAATTATGTAAAATAGCATGTGCTAATGAAATGCTCTTATGATTCCTAGTCCCATAAGCACACTGTATGCACATCTGTATTTAAAGGCATTGCTGCATATTTTGTATTTCCTTTGCAATACACACACAATGTTATGCACAAGCACTTCAGTGACACCAAAATGAAATATTAACCCCAGCAAGCCCTTCAGTAGTTTGGTCATGTACTGCACAAGTACAAAATGACAGTACACAAACATTCCTTTATGCATTTTGTATGCAAATGAGGTATTTCTACATTCATCTCTATGAACTGTAGTCATACGCCAATGTGTAAGGCACCTCATCCTCATAACAGCTCTCCTCCTAATGCTTCTGCATTAAGTACGTTATGCTTTTGCCATGGGGAGGCATATTTAACCAAACAGCTCTACATTTCCATAATCAGTGCAAAAGACCACAACCGACCGTATTTACTTAATGGCATAGTGCTGTTCTTCGCACATCAATGCTAAACATCAAAAGGCAGGACTATGAATACCACCCTTAATCTTCTTTCTTTCTTTTGTTCTGCTACACTGTTTTGTTTTTAACTTTTAGCATCAACCACATCAACTTTGCATTACACTGCTGACTTTGTCTCTGTAAGCTTTTCACATATACCATTAACAAGCTTTGTCTTTGCGCAGACTCAAAACTTAAAGCTTCACATATTTTGTGTGTTCAGTTTCCTGTCTTTCATAGTCGTGAGATGGGCAAATAATGTGCCAGGTCCACAAGAAACATAAAACATTTAAGTTATTTCTTTGTGTTTTCAGGTGGTTTCCAGATGAAGTTCATTTTCCATCCTACTTCTAAGGTAATAGCTTTCAACTTTGTTTATGAATCAGAGACAAAGGCAAAAATAATGGTGGACAAAGGCCCCAAATCAGGGACAAATTTTAAACATTACTCTAATTAACTTTAAAAAAGATAATAAAACAGCTTCTGCATCAATGTGCATTTTCTTAATAATAAGACATGTATAACTGGAGTTTATGGTATTACAGGTTATAATTCATTGTGATTTACCGGAAAATCAAGTCAAAGTGAAAGTAAACGTTATTGGCATTTAGACCCACACATGAGTGTAGGCTAAACAAAATTTCATTGCTTAGAGCTCAATGTGCAGACAAAAAAATATAAAAAATATAACAGTATAAATATAGAAACAGAACTGCAGACTCTGTATATGACATTAACACTGACACAAAACAGAACTACAGACCCTATATATGTCATTAACAGTGACACAAAAACAGAACTACAGACCCAACATATGACATTAACACTGATACGACACAAGGACATAATTAATATTTTTGCATGTCTATCTATAGCACCACTTAGTATTGCAGAGTAGATATTGCACTTAGTTGCTTAAGCAGTGGTAGACTAGAGACCATTTTGTCCCTTGCATGGAATGTAGCTTGCATTGCAAGTTAATGCACAAACATAATAAGCATTCAGCCAGCTATTGCACAAGTGCGGGAAACTAATAATGAGCTATTGCACCTTAACGAAAAGATATTTCTTTAGCCTGTGTGGCCGTTGACTAGGTGACCTGTTGGCTTGCCTTGCTACTCAGGTTTACTAGTCTGATGGCCTGAGGAAGGATGTTGTTTCTGAGTGTAGTTATTTTGCAACATATGCTTCTGTAGTGCTTGCCCGAAGACAAGCAGGAGAACCGTCCCTGAGCCGGGTGGGTACAGTCTTTAACAGTCTTTGTGGCTTTTCTGAGACACTGTGCAGAGTGCGATCCTGTATAGATGGAAACGTAGACTTCGTTATTCTCTCTGCCGCTTTCATCACCTTTTGGAGGGGCTTACGATCCATGTCCTTGCAGTTTCCATACCATACTGTGATATAGTCTTTCAAGATGCTCTCAATGGTGCCTCTGTAGAAGGTTGTGAGCACCGAAGATGGGAAGTTTGCTGTCTTCAACCTGCATAGGAAGTGGAGTCTTTGTTGTGCTTTCTTAACAATGTGATTAGTATTGATGGACCATGTCAAGTCTACTGCAATGTACACCCCTATTCAATTTAATGCAACATGGGGGTACAAAAAGGAAATTAACAGCTTGTTTCACATTTCCTTACATTTGCTGAAGTCCTTGTTGGATGAAAACACTGAGGAGAGTGTTGCGTTAAATGTGTACTCAGTGAATAAAGAGCTGTTCATTTCGATTTATCGTGGACATTGAGATTTTGTGAACCTCCTGGTGGTGCCTGACTTTTGTGCTTTGTTTGTTCCTTTAGGCACCTTGCCTCATTTTTACTGTGATCATCTGGGAATTTGATGATATGATTTGAGCTGAAAATGGCTGATCAATCATGGGTCAGCTAGATGAACAGCAGAGGACTGAGAACACATCCTTGAGGGACTCCTGTGCTCAGTGTAGGGCTCTTTGGGGTGTTATTGCCAACTCTTACTCTTTACGGTCTGTCAATAAGGAAATCCAAAATCCAGATATACACAGGAGTATTGACCCCCGAGTGAATCACTTTCTCTATCAGATGTTGTGGTATGACTATGTTAAAGGCAGAGGTGAAGTCAATGAATAGCAGATGGATGTAACAGTTCTTATTTTCCAGGTGAGCCATGGATGTGCGCAGTGCCATTGAAATGGCATCTGCAGTGGAGCAGTTGGACCGATAAGCAAATTGCAGTGGGTCCAGTTCTGCAGGAAGATTTGTTGTTAAGTAGTCTTTGACCAGTCTTTCAAAACACTTCATTACTGTAGAGGTGACAGCTACTGGATGATAGCCATTCAGGTTTGCGAGGTGAGACTTTTTGTGCAGTGAAAGGTTTGTAAAGGTATTTTGAGGTCCTGTCACATACAAATACAGTCTGCATAATTTGCTATAAACAGCTTGTGATATTAAATGTTCAAATGGAGTCCTCTGCTAAAAATGCAAGTTCCAGCAGAAGTACTTACAAATATTTGTTTATGTTCTTACTTTCCTTGCTCCCAAGGAAAGAAGTAGTGTTTTGCTTTTTACTGAGACCAGAATAACAAAGCACAATGCTCATATGCAGGCTGTTTGGCTCTGACTGGAATGGGTGGTTCTTCCTACTTCATTCCTATCCCACTCCCCAATTACCCAACTAATCCACAAGTCACTTAAATTGATGCAGGTATCCACACACATATTCATCAAAGGGATGCAGTCTTAAAGTAGCAACTTACTCCAGCTCTTGAAACACCTCTACTTCAATCTGCCAAAAAAACTACTTTAAATGGCAAGCTTACCTTTCTCATACAACACACATGTGACCGTCACCAGTAAAATAGTTCCCTCTTACCAGTTTCCTTTTACTCTTACTAATAAATAGGTCACATTACATGTCCACTGCCTTCTACCTCATCCATAGCGTTTGCCCAAACCCATCAGATTCCTTACTACCAAAGATTTAACTTCATCCCTCGAAACTCCTCCAAGGAAAAGACCACGATAAATCTCTCTGCTACTCAGCCCAGGCTTCCAATACCATCAAAACCACTCACACCTACAAAAAACAAAATGTCACCATAAGAAGTACAATTATAAAATGCCTTAAAAGTTGTTAAACTAATTATTCAAAAGCAATGTGCTGTATTAGAACAGACCAGGATCTATCATACACTATTGGAAATAATAAACTAAAGATATTAGCACTGGCAGACAAAATTAAGATATGCAGATAAATACAAAGGAAAAGTACAAAATAAGCAATTCAGTTTGTTTGTGTCTTTTGGCTTTTCCTGGTTAGGGGTCGCCACAGCAGAACTCCGGTCCGCTAATGATTGGCAGTGGATTTTTACGTGCCGAGTTGCCACCCCTGACGCACAACCTTCAATGAATGTATGCCCATTCATGCATGTCTCCACGCAGAAGACGCTCTAGCTGAGAATCGAACCAGACAGCGTCTTACTGTGAGGTGACAACGCTACCGCAGCACCACCCCCGCAGTTAAAATAAGCAATTCAGTGATGACCCAAAAGTATTTTATAGAGAATTGGGAAACAAAGCAAAAGGAATAGAAAAAACATGAAAAGAAAAAAGAAAAAAATAGACACATTTTAGAAAAATAGCTATAAAGAACCTGTGAAGCATAATAAAGATGCTGAATGGATATGAGAAGTAAAAGAAACAGTCAGGAGTTTAAGTGTACAGGATATGAAATGGGATAAAGTAACAACCAGAAAGAAACTGAAGCAACATTAAGAAAAGCTCTTAATTGGAAAACCCCAGGCCCAGATGCAGTACCCAATTTCAAATTCAAATTATTAACATCTTCATATGAAGATTTAGTGCTGAGCAAAAACTACTTATATGTGTACTCCAAACAGGCACTAATCTGATTAACAATAGTAAAAAAAGGTATTCTTCCTTAAGAGTGAACCTGCAAGCTATCCTAAAAACTATAGACCAATAACTTGCCTTCCAAAGATGTATAAACTATACACTGGAATTGATGCAGAGTTTATAGTCATTTAGAAGAAAATGTGGCAATAGAACAAATGGGTAACAAAAGAAAGTTGTAAGGAACAAAGGATCATTTGTTGTGAAAGTCATAATGGAAAATTGTATAAAGGGGAAGAATCAAAGTATGGCATGGATAGATTACAAAAAACACATTTGACAGCATCCCACATTCATGGATAAAGAAGTGCTTACAGATGTATAAGCTACACGCTACACTGATCAATTACATTACAGTGACCATGAAACAGTGGCAACCATTTTGTCCTTGTTGCAAAGTATTATCCCAGGGATAAAAATTCAAAGTGGGATATTCCATGCGACTCTCGTTTGTCTTGCCATTAACCTATTAAGCTGTCTACTTTATAGACTGTTGTTTTCTGGGAGCCAAATTGTAACCATGACCCAAAGTATAAAGACTTCTCATCTTTTATGGATGATTTAAAACTGTATAGTTCATCAGATGAGCAGATGAAAGCACAATTGGAAGTGGTCAAAACTTTCTCAGATGATATAAGAAAGTCATTTGGTCGTGATAAATATGCAAAAGTAGCATTTAAAGCAGAAAAGCTGCAGCCCAAAGAAAATGAGGCTAGGACAGAAATGTGATATAAAGGAACTTGAACAGGAGTGAGTGCATAAATATTTCGGAGTTCAGGTATCTGGAAATTGCTTTTTATGTATAGGTTCATAGGCTCATCAGTAATTACGAGGATAATGACCTTGGGTGGCCTTTTTAAGTCTAGCCATTCTTCCCAAGGTAAGAATCAAACCGTGTACCTTGTGTTAGTAAAGTTCACACTTTAACTATTAAACCAATTGATACATATTCAATCCTATGAATGCAGATCTATACGTGTAATCAGTTTTGAGGAGGCCCATACTGCCGTCAGAAGAAGTAATAAATAATCTTGGTATAACATACACAATTGATAAAGTATCGACAATAAAACATGAACAAATGCAAACAAAACTCAATAAAGAATATTTTAAAAGATTAAAATTAATACTGAGAACAGTCCTGACATCTAGGAACAAAGTTGAAGCTATAAATTAGTTTGCTCTTCCTGTTCTAACTTAAGGTTTTGGGGTGACTGACTGGCCCCAAAAGGTATCAGTTGGACAGGAAAAGAAGAAGAATGCTCCAGGCTTATCAAATGATATATAAAAAATAAAAAATGATGATGTTTATATCACATAGGATCACCCATTACCAACAGTTCAAAAAACAGATGCAAGAAAACCAGATATTGTAGTCCATCAAAAGAGGACAAAAGTAGCATTGATCATTGAAATTGCTACACCCAGTGATTACAGTGTCTTACGTACAGAGAGATACAAAGTCATAAAATACCAGGATTTGCAGATAGAAATTAGGGCAATGTAGACAAAGAATACCCAGACAATTCCAATAGTTGTACGAGCAACAGCTCTCATAAAGCAGAATTTACAGCCTTACTTAGATACACTTCTGATTCATGTAACTCCATATGAACTGCAGGAGGAGTTAATTCTGGGCACATTGCTGGTGCTTTGAAGAGTACTTTTGGCTAACATCAAAGACTGAAACAATACTGATTTCACAAACTAATCCTACTTTGACTAAGGAATGGGGATCTTTCCGGTCATGGTATAAGAAACCCAAAATACTTGGAGAAATGAAACCATAAAAAGCCATATTCAAAACCCAACAATAAATTACTATGACAAAATGGATGGCTATAACAATACAACTCTCTATCCATTCCTTCAAACCACAGTAGTTACATACCTCCCACCAACTTTGTATACTGATAAATTTAAACGCTTAATCCTTAGCATCCTGGAAGAAATTAGCCACGAAAATCCTGTTCTGTTAGGGGACATTAATATTAATTGTCTTCACCACAAATATTCCAACACTGAAGAATTCCTCACCGATATCCATTTCAAACAGGCACACTGCAAATGCTTCCACAATGACCGTCATCACCTAATTCTCCAACAACACAGTATCTCCACTACGTGTTTCATCATGAGTCTGCTTCTATTCTCCTTTAACCTTCCCTACTCGCTCTGCATCTCCAACCAGCTCACATTTTCACTTTCATAGGTTCATGGGTTCATAGGTTCATAGGTTCATAGGTGAATACTAGGCTGACTGCTTTGAAGGACCATTTTGAGCCTAGCCTGTAACTTAGTATCAGAATCAAACCCTTTACCTTGTGCCTACGAGGCAAAGACTTTTAACCATTATGTCAAACCCTACCCTGCCCAACTCAATTACCCTTCCACTTGCTATTCCTGCTACATTTCCTAAGACATTTCCATTCATCCAAAGATTGGGGCAATATTGAAATCTTACAGTCTTCATATACCTTCAGCATTTTCTAATACCTATTGTGATCCTAAAATGCTTGTTTAATCTCACCAAATCAATAACGTTGCTATTTTTGTTTAGGTTTGTTAGCTGTATGCTTTTCTTTTATCTGTTTTCTCTTTTTCCTGTACACTGAGACTGGCACTCTACTCTGGTCAACAAATGTATAAATAAATGCATTAGGATTTACTGATTACTATTTTCTTTCAACAGCATACTACATTGCTTATGCCATCATTGTTTTATCCTGGGAAATGTATGCAAACTTTAGAAAACACACTTTAAAAATGTTGCAAATAACTAAGTAAAAAGATTTTATCTGCATATATTGCATATAAGGAACAGTCTCAGGTTTATGTTTTGCTTTTAATACTGATATTTACCTTTCACCATAACAATACTGCTAAGAGGGCAAACGGTAAATTAAACTTTGTTTTAGGACTGTTACCTCTTCTACATTATTACTGTTCTGATTGCATTTTCTGCAGAAATTCATTTACTTTCATTTGCCTCACTTTATGTGTATTGAACATTTATAAAAACCAATGCATATTGCAAAGGTTAGGAGTCCTTTAGTACAAGATGTACTAGAACATAAATGAGCCATTTATATGACCATATCTAATTTCGGTTTCATTTTCTCATACACTGTTCCCCACAGAGGCTTATGCATTGTTTTATTCAGTCTAGAAGCAGTATATTAAAAGTTCATTTCATCCTTAGGTCTTCAAATTCTAATTGCACCACACTGGCAAGAAACTTATTTTTCTATTACCTATTTCCATTATGTCGTCAAGTATTTCCATCCATAGCTGTACTGTTTCTCACTAAGAGCTGACTTGCACATAATTTGATCACATCTTTATTACACTCTGGAAGGGAGTGATAGTAACAGGCAATACCCTCAGTAAACATCATTAGCAGTGTAGTACTTGTGTAATGATCTGCAGATGTTCGCAATCACAGTTTACTTGACAATGTACCCCCACCACACACACACACACAGGCGTGCGCACTGTCACACACACACACACACACACACACACACACACACACACACACACACACACACACACACACACACACACACACACACACACAATACCGACAACGCAGAGTCTCATGGTTACAATAGAAATAATCCTATCAGGCAGCTTCCACAAATGGTGATCATATCTAAAAAGAAAACATATCTCACTTATATATTTCTAAGTCAACATTTTTTTAATTAATATAAACTGCCATGGGGTCATAACATACAACTACATCACTAAAAGAAGAGATAAGCACCAAGACTGACATCCAGCCAATCAAGATTTATCATTATTTACTTATTGACCAGGAAAGTGCAACTAGGACAGAGCCCGGTGAGAAGCACCCAGAGAAAAGCCATACGAATGCAGATAGGACATCCAATATCCGCGCAGAAGGCACCCCAGCCAAGAATCAAACCAGACAGCCTCTTGCTGTGAGGTGACAACATTAACCGCTGCATCACTGTGCTGCCCATTACATCACTTGTATTTAAGCTCAGCTTTGTTTTTTGTATTTGAGTAGTGAAATTAATCATGCTGAAGTAAATCTGAAATGGTTCTGTATGGACCCTCTATGAGGCAAGTGTCTGCAGCAGAGTTATACAGGGCATTGTTAAAAATGCAAATTTTTTTTGTAAGGAGGTGAAGCCTTCCCTTCTTTGAAGTGACTAACTTTCATAGACTGGCACAGCCAGGAAAGCTATAATATTAAAATTCAGGTTGCAACACATTTTAACTGTTTGTCCTAGAATTTTGCTCTTCATACATCTGCTAGTTCCATTCAATATGTTTATACATTTATGGAATGTCCAGAGTTACTGAATGTTACTTTGCAAAGAATGGCAGCCATACAGTGTTAAATGAAATAATACAAGGCTTGTTGCCATATTAAACAGTGCATCTTTGCAGCTACAATTCAATGATACAGTTGATAGCATTCCACAAAGTGCAGAGCTGTTATTTTGGGGTATAGGTTAACTAAGCTATTATTGTTCTGTTAATACCAGTAATCTAAAGCCCCAAACAGAATTTCAGAGCACAAAATTCAACAAATGTCTTATGTAAGAAGCAATACAGTTATGCAGTTCTCCATGTAGGGTCCCAACATTACCTAAGAAATGGGACTCCATTTCAGTGAATTCCTGGAGTTTTTTATTTGCAGCCAAACAGCTTCCTCTATTTTAATGTTTTGCACACACATTTATATAGACAAAAGCTTATCTTGCTGAATGGACTGATTGCCCTCACTGTGAGGTTCCTTCTGATTTCCCTCAGAGATATGTTGGCATTTGTCATCTCAGTACAGTTTATGATGAACTTGCATGCAGTGGAAGGATTAAATATTTCCATGTCACAACTGCATCTGTCAGAAGTCTGTCCCCTGTTTGATTAAAATAAAGTTAATTTAAATGGGAATTTGAATGGAATACTATAGTGAGAGCAATACATTCCACAACCCTATGGAAAACACTTCACCTTTTTACCCCATTACCTCGTGAAATTAACTCCAACTTTGCACCACCCCATAGAAAAGTGAATGCTCATTGCAGCAAACATATGAGGCATTAATCTAACATCCCATTTACCCGAGTTGGGAGTAGTTCAAGTATGTAAAAGATCCCAATTAAAAATAGTAGTGGGAGTTCCCAAATGCTCCAGCCAAATTTTCCTTAATGAATATGATTGCCACCTTAGTTCTCTCTTGTAAAGAGGACACTGGCCTAGTGGCACTCAACAAAGAGTAATAAGAAAAAAGAAAATTTAGATGAGTGCATTTTATTCACACTGGTGGTTGCAGAAGAAGCAGTCATACTCATAAAAGTCTTAAAGAATAAGCAGGCAGATTTAACTGCTGGTGAATATTGCCAAATTATTTATAAATATTTAATTTGGCAAAGGGGAAACATCATTTATTGTGGAAAACAAATGTCCTTTTATATGTGCAAGAAAATGCTGAACAGTAAAATGAAATAAGTAAACAGAAATGGCAAAGTACACCAACCTAATTTAAGAAGGGACAATTCACAACATTGCCATCATGTGGATTAATTTTAGATTTCCTGCTATTTTATTGTGTACTAGAATGTTCACCAAAGCAATTCTGACATTATATCGAAGGACCTGTCCTAATACATAGTAATACAGTATCAACAAAAGCAAAAATGCTACCTGGTCATGTATATGCCAGACAATATCCATTTTAAATAATAACTTTATTTGGATACTTATAGAAAAAGACACATTTTCAATGATTAAGAATTGCTTAAAACCTCAAAGGCATTTAAAATTAAGTAATACACTAAATGGTTGCTTGTAGAGTGGTTTTCTAATGAGGTCTTGATGGTGGGAAATATTCCTAAAGAATAGGTAAAAACTCAGAGTTAATCAAGGTTTGGGCTACTGATGCAAATGATGTATGGTTAGTTGTGCACTGTTAACTAACTGCGGTCAGCTTTTAGCAAGGAATGCAAAGGTTACTTTTTTTTGGGGGGGGGTGTAGAAGACCATATGCAATTGACAGGTTAGCAAGAAACCCAACAGATTTTATATTTTTTTTATCATAACTCATGTAGGTGCTGCAAATGACCAATCTCAGAAGTCACATGGCCAGTTTTAAAATTAAGTGAAAAGGGTACTGTTAGATAGTGACCACATAAGTGTGCCATCTTGCAATAATTTTAATTGAAGGTTATCAAAATGTTCTAAAGTACTAGCACCTCAAAGTAACATCTTGTAATATTGTAATAAAAGCGTATTGAATGGTTCCAGAGTACCATCATCTGAAACAAAGGATGTAAGTATTAAATATAGTATGCTTGTTTAACTTTTGTCAGCGTGTCTCATCATGAGCAAATTGCTGGCAATTACAATTCAAAGTTTCCTTGCCTTGTCAAGTTTAATGTTATTCAAGATGATGATACATGACAAACTGAGGAAGTCAGATGATCAATAGGTATAAGACATAAGACAATGACAGGCTTCCCAACTTAACTTTCAGTCTCTACCACTAGTTATACATGCAAGCGGCTAAGCAGTCAGAAGCAAGCAATATACAAACAAGTCAGTAATATGTGTTACCTCAACCCTGAATGCTTTATAACAACTCTATACAATATAACTGCAGCTGCCTTAAACATTACCACAAGATAAAGCAGTTATTCATTTTAATCATATCATAACCATCCTAAATAAGCAGGCATTACACAGAAACAAGATAGTCATTCCAGCACCTTGGCTAACAAAGACTAAGCAACTACTATTTAATGTAGACTGGGCCTGGAAAATATATACAAAAAATAAAACTCAATTAACCCTACAAGATTATTGATATCTCAGAAATCTCACAACAAAGCAAATACTTAGTGACAAGGAAGAATATTTTACAAACCTAAAAAATACCCTCAAAAATAACCCAAACTCTTCTGGCAGTGCTTAAAGTCACTGCTCATCTCAGACACCCCTCTAGCACCCAACCCACCATAACATCAAAATACCCAGGTAATACAGCAACTCAGTTAAACACCCACTTTGTAAATTCAATCTTATCACTAACCTAAGAAACTTCCACCTCACCTCTCACTATTCCACAACCCCCTACCAACAACAAAGTACTCTTTAAACTTGACATTTTACCCACCTCACCAATAAAAAAAAACTACTAAAAATGAAACAACCACCTTGGCAGCTGAAAATTACCAGCAGAGTTCCTCAAAATAGCAGCAGAAGTTATAGCATTCTCCATCTACATACTTATCAATAGATCCATAAAAGAATATCATATCTCCAACATCCAGAAGATAAAATCCATCATACCCCTTCATAAAGGTGGAAATTCTACTGACCTAACCAACAACTGGCCAATAGTCATCCTCCCACCCCTACCCAAGGTATTAGAAAAAATTTAACCACACCCAGTTACTCAAATACCTCACCAACCATAACCTATCCTTAACTCAGCACAGGTTTTGGCCTAATCATAGCACCACTACTGCCCTTTTAAATTTTACAAACACAGTTAATCAACTCCGAAACAATGGTAATTAGTGTCAACAGTCTTTCTAGATGTATCAAAGGCATTCAATACTGTCTCATACCAGAAACTCCTTGAGGAACTGGCCTCTCTAGGCCTTAGTACTCCATCAGTATCCTGGTTCCATAGCTACTTATCCAATAGGAAACAAGCTGTGAAATGGTAACAAGAT
Source organism: Protopterus annectens (assembly GCF_019279795.1). Lineage (NCBI taxonomy): Eukaryota > Metazoa > Chordata > Ceratodontiformes > Protopteridae > Protopterus > Protopterus annectens. The sequence goes on from NC_056738.1 coordinate 283,699,818, forward strand.
GATTCTCATTTACTCACAGTGACAGTTGATGTCACTCATGGATCAGTTCTAGGACTGCCTACTTTTCCATATCTTTATCAATAATCTGCACTCCACCACTAAACAGGCTACCCTAGTGCAATATGCAGATGATGCCACTCCTACCTACTCAGCCGCAACACTATCCTCTCTGCAAGAAAACACCCAAAAGGCCTTTCTAACCATTGAATCCTGGCTTAAAGTTGCTCTTAAATGCTTAAAAACCATAGCTGCTGTTTTTCACCAATAAAAAATACTTAAATGAAAAAAACAATCTTTTCATGTCCTATCAGCCAACAAAACAAAACAAAAATTGAACACGTCATACAGGCAAAATTTATTTGAGTAATGCTTGATGATAATATCAGATATGACCAGCACCTACTCCTAGTCATTAAAAAAAAAAAAAAAACTGGAAACTAGGTCCATTCTACAGGGCTAGGAAATTCCTCACTAATAACTCAAGAAAAGATAAATCTTAAACTAACCATCAAAATTACAGTAGAGATCGCCTATAACAAAATTGCAAAATTTGCAACAGATAATCAGTCCTCAAAAAAAAAAAAAAAAAAAAAAAAAATCACACCATCATAATATACAACACTAAAAAGACTTATCTGGCTAGAACTTAAAAGACACTCCAGCTACTACCAACTTATTACAGCCCATAAACTAATAAACTTCCCAGAAAAATGCCAACTCTCAAAGGAATACTACGACCCTAAAACACTAATTGTGCCCTACAATCCCACAACAAAGCTTTTATATCCATCCAAAAGTCAAATAACAGCAGGGGAGACTCACTATACTCAAACCACGGAGCAAAAATCTGGAACTAAATCCCATGAAATAAGGCAGGTAGACACACTGCATGGTTTCAAAATATCACTAAAGAAATATTTTCTAAAAAACTAATTGTACTCATGCACTTCCTCAGAAATCAGGATAGCCATTCCTCTCCCTCCTTACTCAACCTAAACTCAGCATAAAAGTTACAGTCCCTTTACTTAACCTTTTTGTAGCCTAATCTCATGCACATAACTTTGTATCTTCATCACTAAGAAATTTCACTGTATATCTCCTACAACTGTCACGTACACCACTCTTCTACAGACTGCCACTCCATCCTCTACCTACCCAGGAAACTACCACTACCTTTATTTTCTTTAAAACAGGTCTATACAAGCTGTCTACATCAATCTACATAATGTTTCATATAATTTCCTGTCCTCTTAACTTCTACCTCCTGTTAAATCCCTTGTGGTCTTTCTAACCCAGCTCTGTACTTCCAGCTAATAAGCACATCACATAATACATCCACTGTCGAGCTGTGCAATTTGTCTGTAAACAACTATCACATGAAAAAAAAATATTTCCTTACATTCATGGCTAGTGTATGTTGTACAATGTGTTCTAGATGTAGTTGTCTTAACTGTGTTTTCATTTTAACTCAATGTATTTTACAAATGTCATTTTTTTTGTCTTTAGGTTTACTTGCCTTATATGTGGAGCTTTGAGTCACTATTGAAAATGTGATAAACCCCAATCAGAACTTCCCAGTAAACAAAGCAAAATAAATAAAGAATAAGAACACCACAGGCATCAACATAAGTATATTAGAATCATACATTGGATGAGTTTTCCTGATTATATTTTTAAAATATTTCCAAGCACTTATAATTTGCCTTAAATGAGATTTTCATTACATTATTATCTTAGTTCTGATCTATGCCATTTCTTTGTAAGTACACATAGATTATACTCTTGCAGTTGTGTTTACTTTTTTCTGTTTGTTTTCCAGTAGTTAACAAACGAATATTGAAATGTGCTTAACTTGAACTGTAGCTCATTAATTTTCCTTGCTGATTTTACCATTTAATGTTTAAAGCCTTTTTTTATACAAATGACCTCATAGCACAACTTGTTGAAGAAACCAGTTGGACATGCATTCCAGCAAACAACTTGGTACACCTAATCACTGCTCAAGGCTGTGAAGACTTTTAGCACCAAGTCTGACCCTTAAAATGTTTTTAAAGAAGTCAGTGAGACCTAGCTAGTGCAGCTTTAACCTTTAATAATGTTAAGCAATGTTTCACTGCTTTGGAAATCAACACTGACTAATTTATCTTTGTAGTTGCATCATCAAACAATCAAACTTATTTAAATGTAGGACTAAGTTCTGTAAACAAATAATACTTTTCAGAGTTATTTTCCTTTTTCATTTTACCACTCAAAGATGCTTTATACAAGCAACTCATTATACTAACAAGTGTATATAATAGCATAAAAATAAAGAAAAGGGATATAGATGTTTGTTTCAGTTTATATATATTCTAGGGTAGTGTTCATTGTGAATGATTACATTTTGGAAAATAACATGGCAATCTGTCTTCCAGTTCTGTAACTTGCTATTCATTTTCTGCAACAATTATTTTACTGAAAGTCAGACTTTAAGTGTTTTAAACACTGGCATGTCCTTTTCTTAAGCAGAACATGTGCTTCATATAAGACATCCAGAAGAGTATTAACAAATTACCCATTCAAGAGAAAAGCTGTCAGTGTCATTCCTGATATATTATTTAGAAGATATTAAAAGACTTGTTGAAATGTAATGTGTCCTGCAACACGCATCATTTGGTCAGAACAGAAAACGATGGTGTCAGGACTTTTCTTTGATCAGACTCAAACCCTGACACAGCTAATCTTTTTCTTTCTAACAAAAGCCTATAACTGCAAACAAGTTACTAACAACAAAAACACCACACCTAAGAAAGGGATGATTCTTTCCAAGCCAGTTATCCTTCTGGCTAATGGACTTGGCTGCAAGTATTGTTTCTAATTGTTGACAATTTGAACTTATTTCATTACTGGTTAACAATCTAAAAAAATATGAACTAGAACTACTCTTCCTTTTGGCTGAGTGCCTATTTCACTACAGCTGATTTATTAATCTCTTACATTGCTCTACCATTGTATCCTTTTAGTAATAATAGATGTAATGCATCATACAAACAAATTTTTTAAGCGTATAACATTAGAGTGATACAGTGCCAGTAATAAACCCTTTCACACTTGGATGAACTTAAATCACTTTTTCTTTATTGATTTTTGGTCATAACATAATTTTAAAAGTTCAGCTCAGTTAATAAAAAGGGATTTGTTCTGTGCTGAACTTAATACACTTGTGTTACGCATGAAGATACATACTCATGCTAATTCATACAGGCAGGAACAATGCATTGCTTAAATTGGAAGCACTAGATTATTTGTTTGATGTCACCAAAGAACATTACAGTTCAGCTCTTCTGTTTGCTTCATCACTGCATGAGATAAGACTGAACAATACACATGAGCGTTTGATGCATATTCATACACAAATAGAACAAATGCACTTTAATGCTATGCAAAACATTTCAGTGGTTACTAGATTTATCGCATGCATATTTGCCAACTATGTAAACCCAAGACATGTAGGAAGTTCTTATAGTTTTGAAAAGGACTTACTGAAACAGCCGTACACAAACTAAGAAGAAAAAAAGCAAGTAACCGGTCTGCCAACCACAAACTTTATTGAATTGAGCGCTTTCGTCAGGCGTTTGCCCCAAGACTTCTTCAGAATACAAACAGCTGTAACCAACTTCCGTTTAAAAAAGCAACCAGTCAAGTCACATGTATGAACAGTGCTGTAAATCTTGCATATGTGTTATGTAATCCTTAAAGAACATCCAGTAGACGTTGCTGAGAAAAGTGGGTCCTGATAAATCATGTGGTCACCAGCATCTTTATCAGCACATCAGCAACAATTTTCAGATAACTAAGTAACAAAATACTGTCTGTTTAACTGCTAACATGAAATGTACCAACCATAAGATGAATGTTTTAGTATAAGGACTTGAATTGCTATAATGCTATTGCTGTTTGGCAGATCTACACAACATTACTCAGGGCTTACTCACAGGGAAGTGCATCTACAGGGTATGTCAAGGTGTTTTCTATAAGTACTAAACTCAAGGATCCTATAAGACAGATATCTCCACTGGGGTGTTGGTTAAAATTCTGTTGAGCTGAAACACATTTCGCAGTACCATCCCCAGAATCAATCCTGTGTGAAAAATTAACTAGAAGACAAACTAAATGATTATTGAGTAAGACTTTGTCTTCATATAGAATGTTCAATCCCCCTAGTGTATAATGTACACTTATAGTAGTCTCTGCCTCTTTTATATTAAATATCTGTATGATGCAAAATCTCTTTACTATTGGATAGCATAGAAATATTAATCTCCCTTCTAAAACACAGATCTATGCCCTTATTTGTTGTTTTTTTATTGTTTCTACTTCAAAATATCTTTTAACTGGAAAGGCATCACTGAACTGTAGGCAAACATGGTTATTCTGCATAGTTTTCATACCTAGAGTAGATATCATCTCTCAAAATATATGATAATCTGTAACAATTACAGATTTTCAAGAGTCTGTTAATATTTCTCTTTCGACACCATTAGTATTGCATTCACCTTTGCTTTGTTTTTTTCCTTACATACTGTGGTCACATACTAATTAATTTTTCTTCTGTCTCACTAAGTGATATTTCATTTTAATTAATGTTCTGTCTGCAAATTTTGTGTCCTAAGCCTTCTATTGGTAAGTTTTGATCTACTGCACTTACTCTGGGCTTTTTCCTCATCTGGCTTCATCTCTCCTATCGGTCTCACTGCAAACATTGAATCCTGCCTGCTATTCTTCTTTGCAATCATGCATATTTTTGCAAGTTAGTTCATTTTCTTACATACGTTACATACTTCATAATTCCATAATGTGAGTAATTTATACAAATTGACTTTTTCATAATTCACAAAGTATACATGTGTGCTCTGTCACTTCACCCTTCTTCTTCTACCATAGAATCATCTTTGTTAACTGAACTAAAGAGTCACTGTTAATGTTCTATTCTTCTAACTTGTCAATGTCACAAAAATGAGATCTGGCATAGTCAGGTAGACAATAACATGCTATAATAAGATTTGCCTCTGTTTTTTTATGTACTCATCCATTAATCCATCCCACCATAAATCCTTTACAGGGAGTTGTAGTGATGACTATTCTGGTAGCCAGTGAGGACAATGGTTTGAAACTCATTACGGACACACTATTAGTTTATCACAGAATTCGCATGCTCGTTTCACACAGTGCATGCACACCTACAGGCAATTTAAAAGATCATTAACCTACTGCATCTCTGTGGGAGGTGGGAAGAAATCAAAGCACCCAAAGCTCATGCATGTTCCACACAAAAGGCATGCCAGCCAGGAATCAAACTGGAGAAATGCCTTCTGTAAGACACTGTTGTTACTCGAAGCACCACTGTGTTTCCATTCTAGGTATTATTCCTTACATATAATTTTTTAAAAATCTCTTTCCATTTACACAAGCAGCTTCATTTCTTTGACAGGTTCATGAATCATTTGGGGCAACATCCATATTTGCGTGATGCTGCTGTTCTGCTTTATGGGATTACATAGTTCAAGTTATACACCACTTTCTCATTAACATATAAATGCACGTGTTGTTTTAGTTAACATATATATGAAAATATGTTGTTTTGTTAGCATATATATGAACATATGTTGTTTTCATTAACATATAAATACACGTATATTGTTTTCATTAACATATATATGCACGTATGTTTTCATTAACATATATGCACGTTTTTAACATATATATGCACGTTGTTTTCATTAACATATATGCACGTTTTTAACATATATATGCACGTTGTTTTCATTAACATATATATGCACATATGTTGTTTTCATTAACATATATATGCACGTTGTTTTCAATAACATATATATGCACATATATTGTTTTCATTAACATATATATGCAAGTTGTTTTCATTAACATATATATGCACATATGTTGTTTTCATTAACATATATATGCACATATGTTTTCATTAACATATAAATGCACATATATTGTTTTCATTAACATATATATGCACATATATTGTTTTCATTAACATATATGCACGTTTTTAACATATATATGCATGTTGTTTTCATTAACATATATATGCATGTATATTGTTTTCATTAACATATATATGCACATATATTGTTTTCTTAAAGATTTATTTACATGTTTGTGTTACTACTTTCTATGGTCTCAGTGGTGTTATGGGCCTTGCCTCTCATTGTGCCCAACAGAGGTACTTTCAGCCTTGCAAGTGCAGTTATGCAGCACATTCCCATAATTCAGAGCTTTGAATGCCTGTTCTGGCCACTGTGGGCCTTATCAATGCTTTAACTGCAGCATCATCAAACTCATCGCTTATTCTTGCCTTGCATTTTATGGATGACAGGACTGAATTATAGAAATAAGTGTTCACTGCCAACTGTATCATAGATAAGCATGCATATACTTTCTGTCACCAGTATTTTTGAATTATATTTCTTCTTACTTCTTACATGTTATGTATGTATGATACTTATTTCTCTTTGTAAAACATCTTACTCTGTCCTTTAATCTACAATCCTGAATTAGTTCACAACTGCTGACCTTTCTTATTTCTTTTTGAACCCTCAGTTGGTCCTGTTGTAGATGTAGCCCTCATACTCAGTGTCTTGAGCATCCATACCTGGAGTTTCAAAATTTTCAAGATATATATTGTTTTTTAGTTTCCATTTATGTCACTGTATAAGGAACACAGGGTAACACAGAGACAATGTTACACTTGTACAAGTGTATATCAGCCTGACTGTAGACTGCTAAGATACACTTTAAATTAGCCCCAATAAAAGCAAGTAAGCTGGGCATACTGTCAGTGTAGTCCTTTAATACAAAACTGAAAGTCGCTTTATATTAAGAAGGTTTGCAAAGCTTTTTCTGTATAGTATCCTCTGAATAAAGACTGTTTTGTGATACACTGGTGAACCTTCCCGTCACTACTAGTAGGACCACTCTCAGACTACAAAGTATTTTATTTATTTGAATTTCTTCACAAGGATAACACACTCATCCACTAGGGAGTTATTTCAACCATAGTCCAGTCAGATGACCATTACAAAATGGACAGAAAGCCACTACAATCAGTGTGTGAGACACCACATCACCACATACATCCTAAAAGGTAATTCAACACTCCTACAAGCAAAGATATTTGTATCCTTGAGAATAATGGATTGTGGGAAATTCCTTTACCACTAAGGTGGCAAGATAAACTATATGCTAGCGGTTGAAATGCAGTTCTGTGATGAGGACTTTATCCTATAACAGCAGCTGAACACATCCTCCATTGACAACATAAGTTCTGACACAAACTAATTTAAGTATATGATGTAGCAACTTTTAATAAGTATTTCTAATGTAATTTAATATACTTGAAATTACATGATGAGAAGTTGTGATTTATATACCTCAGGTCAGTTGCACCCTCTGTAAATTCAGATGCTGAAAACTAACTATCATAACTGCATTAGCATGCTCAAAACATTTCTGTATTATGCATTTTGTTTACCTAGCTTTAAAATCAGAACAGGAAGATGAGACACTGTAACAAACTAAGGGAATCTAGATTAGCTACATTATCTCAAAAGTTACAAAAGTGTAAGACTCATTCAAGGAACAAGAATCAGTGTAAATAAAAGCTTAGCAGAGCCACTGAAAATGCAGACATATGCAGAGGAATGTGGATCCTTGAAAGCCAGAGACTAGACACAACAAGGAGAAGGAAAAAATGCTAGAAATAGAATTAGCAAAGCATTTTTGAGAAAGTTGGCATTTGGACTCGGTGTACTGGTTTCAGAGGAAATAATGTATTTACAAAGCACTCAGTGTAATAGCTGGGAGCCAAGCAAGGCAATGTCAACCAGGAGTTAGAAGGTTTAAACAAAACACATGACATCCAGTAGTGACATAAATTGTTGCTAACTGTGTGGATGTTTCTATGTCAGTTTCTAAACTAACAAGGTGAGACCTCTCATAAGCTATCGTATAATGCAAATGTTGTCTTGGTTTGCCAAGCAAAAGGTGCGTAAAGATTATATTTCTCACAGTTAAGTGGTCAAGCTAGAGAATGCAAAAAGGAAGCACAAGACATTTTGCAACAAACTGAGCAAAATATAAAGTGTTTGTGTGTGTGTGTGTGTGTGTGTGTGTGTGTGTGTGTGTGTGTGTGTGTGTGTGTGTGTGTGTGTGTGTGTGTGTGTGTGTTTTCATGCTTCTATCTGTTTGCATGAGTGCTTACATGTATATATCACAAGCTTAGGTGTTAAATTGCATTTTCAGTTATACACTCACAAGTCTATTTTTCATTTAGCAAATACAAAAGTATTCTCTTTCCTTCACAAAGGAAGAGAGCATATAATAAACTCAAGGTTGCAGGTATAAATAAAAATGAAACCCAATTATCTTTTGGTGCCAGCTCAGCAGAAACGGGCAAAGGGGCAACCAGTGCATTAGTCTGAAAAGAATGGGATATTAAATCATGCCGTCCTGCCAGCCCACTGGAAAACGGCTCTAAGGGGACAATTAAACCCCGTGCTGACGAGTGGGAGAAGCAGTGACCGTGGCGGACAGGACTGTAATTTAAGCACATATAATGAAGGCTGGCAATGATTGATGGCCCATGTTCACAAGCCTCACAATATGATGCAAATCAATTAATGATGCTTTTTTTTTCAAAGAACAATGGAAGACTGCCGGTACTGATGTAATATTAATTTTGTGGATTGTGGATAAGAAATAGTTCATTTATAAGATTACTGTTAAGCTGATTTCTCAGGTCTATGTTTTAAATTTCTTGTATTTATCCAACATGGATACATAATCCCTTCACTGCTGTCAAACTTGAATACCTTGTAGCACAAAGAAGCTTCATGATCCAACTTCAAATGATTGCTTAGCTCAGATTATCCACAGCAGTCTTACTTCTGTCATGCCAGAATTTGTTTTTATAAAACTTGTCTTGTAAAGCTTCCTCTGCTGATTTATGCTTTTCCACCTTCCATCCGGTCATTTATTATACACTGTCAAGGATTTATACTTATGTCATAATGACTAGTGCATAATGTAACACAGATAATCATTCTGTCTTGAAGATGTTGAGCTGTAGTTCCAGTTTTCACTTTATTTCTGTACCAGTCATGAAAGAGCCGTATGCAAGCAACATCTGCAACTTCTCATGTCATGTAAATGTGTGCAAGCAAAGTACAGGAATCTGCAATGCAAAAACTACGTTAAAATATTCCCCCTTTTTAGCTTACCTTTGCATGAATGCATCTTTTTCACCAGCAGTATTGTGCATAAAGTGTTCACTGAAATGGGTTATACTAGACAAAATATAGAATTCTGGCTGTGTGAGCTGAAATTATAGTAGTTCTTGTTTCTAAATGCAGTTGTCAAATGTTGGCTGTTATTGTTGTAAAGAATCTATAAAAATAATCCAAATAAAATCAGGAGTCAAACTTAAAGGCTCAATAAATATAGTATCAAAATAACAACAGCTGAATAAAATCGTCCAACAAAAACCACCACAGTTGAGCAAAAAAACCTTTATATAAAAAACAAAGCTTTCAGGTTAAACACCCTTTCTCAATGTTACATTGAGAAAGGGTGTTTAACCTGAAATCTTTGTTTTTTTTATATAAAGGTTTTTTGCTCAACTGTGGTGGTTTTTGTTGGTCAATAAATATAGTAGTCAGTTCCACAGTAGACTTATTGAATGAAAAAGGTACATCTTTCACTGACTGAATAATGTGGTCTAAACTAATGTTCCACAATCCAGACAGTACCAAATAAGTACACAGAAATAAAGAATGGAATGGATAAAGAAAGAAAAGAATGAAATAAAGAAAGAAAAAAACAGAAGGAATGACAGAAACAAAAAAAAAAATTTTCCCGATCCTCAATATATTTTTGATATACTCAAATGTTCAACTCCAAACAATCACACCATGAGTCTAGACTTTTCTGCACCAGATGAACAAAGGCTTTTATGAATGGTTAGCGTTAGAGACACAGTGGACAAAGCAGCGGGCTAAACAGCTCTCAGTAATGTTTTCCTTTGAGATGTAAACAAGAGTATTGTAGCTGCCGTATAAATCAGGTATGCTCCACAGTGATTTATATAACTGCAATTTAGGATAACTAGGGTCTATATTAGAACATCGAAGTTTCAGAACTTCGAATGTTCTAATATTGACCCCTATTCAGTGAATGCTGAAAACATCGAACATGCAGAACAACAAATTTTTTCCTAGGAAAAAAAATTTGCTGTTCCAAAACACATACACACAACACAAGCAAACCAAACAAACAGCAATCCACACACATACACCTAAAATCTTACATCTAACCCTACACTAAACTGTACATACACCACTATCTACCCACTTACCTTAATGCAAACCCTAACCCTAAGGTCCATCGCTATCGCACACACACCTCACCTGTGCCCTAACCCTAACTCACCTACCCCTCCTTAACCCTCAAGTCCACACATTCGCACACTTACCTGACCCGCGCCCTAACCCTAACTCATCTAACCCACCCTACCTTCACATCCACACAATCGCACACTTACCTGAACCCGACCCGTAACTTTCCACCACAATGCTGAAAATAGTGAAGCGACAGGAATGGACAACTGAATTCTTTCCCTAGGAAAAAATTCAGTTTTCTGTAGCTTCAGTATTTTCAGTGTTCGCTGAATAGGGGTCGATATTAGAACATTTGAAGTTCTGAAACTTCGATGTTCTAATATAGACCCGATAAGTAGGCTCTGATAGGTCTCTCTTGGGGAGCTACATATAAGAATTGATATAAGAGTTTAGTAGACAACATAATAGACTGATCATTATTTTTACCCAAATTAGAATTCTACGAGGTGAAGGAAAGGTGCAAAACAGGCTAGGAGTATGCAAAAGAGAATCCTTTCGTAATCCACCTCCACACTAGTTATATTAATTGCATCCACTTTTTCAGTGGTGGTGATTTTGTTTTAGCATCTATACAATGCAACACAGTAGCTCTCTTTTCTTCTACACAGTAGCCCAGCCATTCCTCTGTGTGGCTCGAGAGACAGACCCAATCATTACCCATGCAGGACGAGAGGTGAATTGCCCATTCTTTGCCTACTGGAGTGCAGGCCATTCTCACAACACATACAGGCCTAGCCTAACTCCTCCCAGCAGCAGACATTACATCTGTTATTTGCTGTGTCCTAGGACAGCACTTGTAAGTCATTCTTACTCGGTGCCAGAAACAGCTCCATAGTCTTATACTGCTGTGAAGTAGCAGGGTCAGTCTGCCCACCCCCCCCCGAATAGGTAAGCTGATAATTGCTGATGACTCCCTCCCCTGTGCCACTCTTCCAGCTTCCTCAAACACTGGTTATCTGGGCCATAGTCAGGACTTTATCCTTCTATGCCACCAAGTCAGGTTAAGGGCATGCATTCTTATTACAGGACACTGCTGTCTGATCAAACAGTCTTAGAAAGAGTCAACCATATAATAGCGTAATATCTCTTTCAGGCAGAGTAAAATATTAGCACATACATCTGATTAGAGAGATGGAACCTTTTCCTAGATGGGAAGTGCTGACAGTTTTAAAAATATGACAACCAGAAGACAAAGCCTAGATATTATTGTGATTCATGTAGTTTATTACTGGCATGCAGTCCAATATGGCAGGCCATCTCTACCTTCTTATTTTATCTTCTTCTTCTGATTAGTCTTCAAAATGTCTGTTAAGTACCAGAAAAGGTGAAATAAGGCTGAACAAGACAAAGTGAAGAAGGAAGGGACTCAGACCTCTCTGAAGTTGTCCGGTTGCCATTTCCTTACCAGGATAAAACCCATATAACCCAAGGGCTATTGTAATGCATGCATGCATGGACACAGACACTCACAAAGTATTTCTACAATGATTCAGCATAAAATGGCCTGATGCAATGCACACAGAATAAAAAATGTCAAGCAAGCATACCAAGGAAAAACTGAGCAAAAATCAAAAGTAATAATTTTTTGCAGAGGGGAAAGCCCTCATGCATCCTGTGTGTATTGAGAGTTAATGCCTGTTTACCACTTACTTATATATTTGTACCCAGTGTCTGTGAAGTGGGGAGATTAGGTTGGGGGCAGTGGTGAGGGATGGGAAGCCTTCCTTTTATAATTCTCAGTGATCCTGAAAAAAAAACAGTGACCCCTCAAAACATACTGAAAATGAAGAACATAAAATAAAAAAAATATATATTTAGAAATAAGCCTAAAAAAACAAACTGTCTGCTTCAAAGTAAACATAAAGAAATGCAAAAAGCACAACAAATAAAGACTATTCACAGGAAGATTCCAAGACGGCTCAAGCCAACCATTCACTCAAATTGTAGTGTGTGTGTGTGTGTGTGTGTCTGTGTGTGTGTGTGTGTGTGTGTGTTGAATCACTGTTCATAATCAAAACATTCCATTGAATATTATAAACCCAATATATGACTATGAAACAGGGTATGAAGCTACCAGGATTGGGGGGCTGCCCTCTCCACTTTAAACATTAAGGCTGTTCCCCCGTTCCCCCATTTTTAAACTTTGACAGAATGGTTTGTCAAACTTCTGATATACAAGTGTGTATGAATATGCCTGTGGTTTGTGCATGCATGTGTGTGTGTGTGTGTGTCCATGTTTTACACAAACAGACACAAACACACACACACAGACACACACACACACACACACACACACACACACACACACACACACACACACACACACACACACACACACACACACACACACACACACACACACACACACACACACACACACACACGCACACGCACACACACACACACATAGCATATGTATATCCATATGCACAGTTGCACACATACATACATTTAGATGCATTCAATAAATCCGAATGTGAGCTTTCCTAGCTTAGTAGATAGAAGAAACATCTACATAAGTTTAGATAGGGTAAGCAGGAAATATGAAACAATTTTCAAGAAATGCTGTATATGCATCAAATTAATCTCAATTATTTATCAGTTTTATTGTACAACCGGCAGGCATGGCTTTTTAAGGAGTAGAGAATAAAAGTTTAAAATAAGTAATGGAGTGTATATAAACCATTCTTATCTGACTGTTTTCATGGCCTCACATTTGTTTCATATATTGTTCATTTTGTGCCTTGTTATTCCCTACAAGTGTTGTTTTCAGTTTTCTGTAGCTTCAGTATTTTCAGTGTTCATTGAATAGGGGTCGATATTAGAACATTTGAAGTTCTGAAACTTCGATGTTCTAATATAGACCCGATAACTAGGCTCTGATAGGTCTCTCTTGGGGAGCTACATATAAGAATTAAAGTTTTGTAGACAACATAATAGACTGATCATTATTTTTACCCAAATTAGAATTCTACGAGGTGAAGGAAAGGTGCAAAACAGGCTAGGAGTATGCAAAAGAGAATCCTTTCGTAATCCACCTCCACACTAGTTATATTAATAGCATCCACTTTTTTAGTGGTGGTGATTTTGTTTTAGCATCTATACAATGCAACGCAGTAGCTCTCTTTTCTTCTACACAGTAGCCCAGCCATTCCTCTGTGTGGCTCGAGAGACAGACCCAATCATTACCCATGCAGGA